>NW_011902364.1:0-1653 GCF_000151845.1 Pteropus vampyrus | reverse complement strand
AAGAAAGAAGGCCTGTTTTCTATCCTGTCTTTATTGAGATGTAAATTAGGGTCTAAAAGAAATTGCTTTCAAATGCCAGTAATTATCACTGTGTGGTTATCAAGGAACTGCTGGAGATTCAAAGTTGAATAAGTCAGATTTTTTTGTTGAAATTTACAGGGAAATTTGGAATAAAACCTTTAAAAAATCTATATACTGTTGAAAGCAATGTCATTTACAAATATGTACACAAATAAGTCTTGAGTTTGAACTTAGCCCACATCGAGTGCCCTCATGAACATATGATCCCCTAAACAGACCACACACTCCTGGAGAGCAGGCACTGCATCTGAATCTCCACCCGCAAGCACCGTGCCTACCTGGACCAAAAGTCTAGTACTGCCTCTCCAAGAATGCAGAGAAGGTAAGAGATTCCTTAAGCTGAAACCAGGGCATAATATAAGCCAAAATTAACAGAACAAAGGGAACACTAAGAACCAAAAAGAGAAGGCAGGAGAGTGGTAAGGAGTGGCTGTCAGAGGGGGGTCATGACTGGAATATAAGAGTCTGGGAAGGCTAAAATATATTCATTAGGCTGTGAGTTAAGATACGGAAAAAAAAGGAAAATCCACAGAGCTTATCCCAAAGCTTCTCAATTAATTTTTGTTTTATATTACCCATTTTACCACCTCAATTTCTCTTCCTCAACAGTGCTCACGGCATCAGGCAAAACAATGAATTTCATAAAACCTTGGGTTTGTATATTACCAATTTATCCCAGCTCCACTCTGGCTGATTTATTTCACATTTATAAAATCCTTGTGGATGACAAATACCAGGCTCATATTACTAGAGTAACCAAAAATAAATAAAAATGTGATGAATATTTCAGCATCTTTCATTTAAAAAACACACACACATAGAAAATATAAACAACCTGGCAATGTGTTTGTCATGCACAACGGGGTGCTTGCACATACTCCTTGCTTTATAACAATTCCCATTCAGAAAACTTAACGCAGTCATCCGTCTCCAGCTGACTGCCACCAAGCACTGTACATGACGCAGAAGCAAGGAGAAGGCCCCCTTCCGTGGCTTGATAACAGAACTCCAGAATTTTTATTTAGAGACCATGCCCCCCAAAACACCTTCAGTTTGCTTAGATCCTGGGCCAAAAAGTGAAAGTCTTAAGAATAATAAATGTAATCTGATTTATGACAAATCATTATCATGTAATAACTAGTATATGATAATTTCAAGCCTATGGTCCCAAGTAAACCCCACTTACCCTCCGGAAATACTACCGGAAAAAAAAAAATCGAATATTGAGGTTTGTAATAAATCAAGCCAATGGAGTAGTCAGTATGAAATAAACGAAACAAATAAAAACAGCAAAGGACTAAGATGTAAAATACACCTCTTTAAAAGAGACAAGAAAAATAAAACAGAAAAGCAGGGGATGAACAAGAAATAAAAGAAGAAAAAAGAAAGAGAAAAATCAAAAGAAAGAAACAATTTTCTCCTCCACTTGGAGAATTAGGATTATTTATCCAAGCAGCCCGGAGGGAGAGGGAATAAGAGTTCTTATACTAGATGATGTGACTTCTACAAAGATGGATGCTACACATTCTTTGTCTTCAAGTATCTGACATTCTAATGGGAGATACAGGATTT
>NW_011902363.1:0-1580 GCF_000151845.1 Pteropus vampyrus | reverse complement strand
AAAAAAAAAGTCCACTAGAAAATAAACAAAAGTATATTATCATGTCCAAGACCCAGATGGAGGAATACCACGCCTTACCTCCGTGAAGCCCCAATGGCAATGGAAAGCTAAAACTACAGAAGGTAAGACTGACTAAATTGTAGTAAGTGTTTTCAGAAATATGGTCAGAACCACCCTTTTCTGGCAGAAAAAAAATCCGAGACTCATGTAAAAATGATCAAAACAACACATGGCATTCATAAGGTGTTCCTGCCACGAGGGTCACAGTAATCCAGGTTAATTCGCATGCCCGACCAACCCCTCTGCCACCCAGGCCCATGCTGGGCAGTGCCTGGTTAGACACCTTCCTCTCCCAGAGGCCTGTCCACCTGCAGTCAGTAACCTAACCGCGCCTTCCCGCTGTGTTCCCGCTGCCAACCCAGCTGACTCTCGTCAACCATTTCCCTGTTTCCTGCAACAGGAGAAAAGCTGAAGGATATATTCCGGTAAGACTGACCTGTTTCATCAGCGGTACCCAAGCACTTAAAGCAAGAAGCTAATTTTTACCTGGACCAAAATAAGTAATTACTGAATCTCAATGTGGAGACACATTAACAAAGGAAGCTACAGAAGGCTTTGTTAGTTTTTTATCAGCCACCTCACAACCTATTCCCACCAGCAATCCACTTCAAGGAGATTTTAAGTATTCATTTACTGGAGAGAGGTATTACTACCACAATAACTCAGTTAAATGTTGCCTGTCGATTACTCCTTGGACTTACTATTACCAGCCTTATCTTAAGGGAAAATGTCTCCCTTTATCCTTCTCCTAACAACTCTCGAATTCATTACAACCATCAAAACCGGTTCTCCTGTTGAAGTATTTGGGTTTAAAAATAGCAAACTGTATTTTCCCTCCTTAAAATAAATGACCTGAAAAGTCGGAGAGTTATTAGCAGCAAGAAATATGAAGCTTGGCACATACTAGTTACTCAATAAATATCTTTTTAATGGGTGAATGGAAATTCCTCGTGGCTTTACTCATGCCAGGCCACACTCACGTCTGCTGGGATTGTGAGTACAGGTGTGAGTGTGCACTCAGCTGTGCGTGCCCATGGCGGCTCTCTCTTCCTGAGGTTTGTTTTCATTCTGCTGTTGATTTCAGCCTTTAAGTAATTATCAGTAACCATAAGTGCTGACAACATAAAAGACTTGACTTTTTAATGATGGCTATACTCAATTTCGTTTTCAAACAGAAATGAAAGGACTTATCCAAAAGTTTTGACACCTATGTTCCAGGCTGACTTTTGCCTCAAATGGCCCTGAGACAGCCGGCTCATCGATGAACCTCTCACATGATTTGGAAGATGGTGGCCAGCTGATCACTGCTTTAAGGGATAGGATTTTACATTGTTTTCCTTTCACGCAGAACATTTTTGGGAAATAAGGATACTTACTCTGGGACGATTTTCACACAGGGAAAAACATTCTTTGGCTATTAAATAATTGGCATAAGAATCAGATATTTGAATTCTGAAATGTATGTATTTCCTTGCAGATAAATTCTGCTAACCTGGCAGGCTATGTGACCATCCCAGCCC
>NW_011902362.1:0-2583 GCF_000151845.1 Pteropus vampyrus | reverse complement strand
TCAGGCAGGCTCTGACTTACAGATGGGCTATGGTTCAAGTCCATTGCTTCTTAAAATTTTTTGAAACAAGGCACAATGCAAGAACAGCACGTTGACAGTCATGGGAACTTCCTCGGGAATTTTCTCAATGCTCTAAAAGATTGTGGGTTTCTCAGCCACTCCCCGAAGCCCTCCAAATCCACGATGTGGTTGGATTAGTAGTAACGGGACCCCCTGACCGTCAAGTTTCTCTAAGCTTCAAACTGTCAGCTCTGAGGTGCTGAGCCTGGGAACCCTGATGTAGGAAGAAAGGAAGGGAAGGGGCAGGGACCGACTGGTGGATGGCTCTGGGGGCCGGGGACTTGATTGGCTTTCAAAAGAGCACTTCCTAGGGCTGGGTTTACTGGGACAATCTGACAACAACAGACTGCAAACAAACAAACTAACAAACAAAAAACCAGAATATTAGTAATGGGAAAGCCTCAGGCAGAAGGGGACAGCACTGCCAGAGGACGGTCCTGTCAGCTGGGACTGATGGGGTGGTGGCCGTTTGCTGTCTCGTGTGCTTCAGCAGAAATCACATGCAGGCAAGGGCTGAGGTAAAGGCAGCCCTTCACCTCAGCCCTTGACATGACCACTAGCTTGAGAGCAGTGGAGGGAATGTCTGCATCTGACATTCCCTCCAGGTCTCCAGGCCTTCGTACACACCTGGCAAAGAGGAAACGCTGAGGGGGCCGTGTGGACCTCTGCCCGAGAAACTCTGAACACACGCCCGCCCCACCCCAACCCCGGCCCCCACCACCAACACCAAGAAGCTGATTAACAGGCTTTGGGGCAGCCCTGGTGGCTAAGCCGTCCCCAGAGGGAGGCCATCGTCACTTCCCCCTTTGCCTGTGGATTTCAACAGAGAAAGTCTTGGCTGGAGAACTGTGTTTTGGTTTCGATGTTACCTCTCACGTTTGTGTTTCAGGCTGTAGAAAGGGGTTTTCTAACTGTTCATGTTTAACCAATTGTTTTTCTACTAGAATACCTGAATTTCCCCTAAATCGAACCCAGAGGACTTCGGACAAGAGTCACGAGATAACCGACAGCTCTTTGCACACTACTGTTGTCTTCTCCTTAATGGAAAATGCGAATTCCATTTTTCCATGTTGCTATGCAGGAATTACTCATAGCAAATAAAAACACAGTTATCGAGTCACCCGTCCGTAAAATCTTGGCTGTAAATAGATCCTATGGCAGTAATTTATATGACTTAACAACTATTTTTCATGATTGATTTAAAACTTATTCAAGAATTAGCCAGTAACCTCAGGAGGCGGCCAACTATATGTAGTGAATTTAATGGACAGAAATATTCATTTGGACACTGGGGACATGTGGACAGTGGTTGACCAGTAGCCTGTTTCCAAGGATGGTTTGTCCGCATAGTGGTCTATAACATAGAATGCTTTGGACGTCAAATTAGAACTCCCAGTTTCCACAAACAGGAGTTGGGACAACTGCAGAGCATATGACACAAGGTTCAAAGGGAATTCACAGCCTCCCAAATCCCAGTCATCATGTATTCTACTCAAAGAAGAGTCACCGTAGGGAGTGACACAAAGCCAATTCGCTATGTGAGTGGAGCCACATACCAACTGGGAACTCAGAAGTTGAAGTTCAAACTCCACCAAGGTGGAGCGGCCAGGAGAAGCTGTGCTCTAGGTATGAGGACAAAACCGAAGTAGACCAGCTCTTAGAGCCCAAAACGGAACCGTCACAGGGGACAAGATCAGCCCGCGCCTCCCAACCCCTTCATCCACAATGTCTGGCACCTAATCCCCCGCTGAACGCACGCGAAGTGGGAGGAGGTTGTCGCCGGCAACAGATAACTACGAACCTTATTTCCATGGACAGAAAGAAACCAGGATCTTTAGTATCTGAAAACAAATTTTCATCGATTCTAAAATTTCAAATAGAAATAACGTGACTTTCCGATAACCAAAACTTATGCAGACAGGACACAGACAGGCACCTTGGGGGTGTAACCTGGGGGATATTGAACGCTTCCATTCCAGAAACCACCTTTCACTAACCTATCATTATTTTTGTGTCCTATAACAGTGGGGATTTAATATAATAAATAAATAGAAACATAAACAAATAAAAGGGGTTAAGGGCCCTAAGGCAGTATTACACATTTAGATCTAAATACAAATTAATTGATTAGACTAATTAGCAGAGGGCAGAGTCCTAAAGGATGGAGTAGAAATAGTAAAAGAAACTGTAAAAACTATATGCCATGTGTTAGGTTTGCTTTCCTTTAAAATGTTAGTTATATGTGAAAATGATTCTGAATCCTTAAAAACACTGACTTTTGACATAGATCTTCCCCAAAAAATATTCCCAGGAACATGAATACATGATTCACACTCAGCGATTCACAATTCATATTAGCATATTAAAGGGTCTGAAAGCCTTGTTGTGAAGAATGGATTTTATTCAAATCAGCATTTGCAAAGCGTGTTATTTATTCATCCATCCATCCATCCATATATCCATCCATCCATCCATCCATCCATCCATCCATCCATCCATATATCCATCCATCCATCCATCCAT
>NW_011902361.1:0-2150 GCF_000151845.1 Pteropus vampyrus | reverse complement strand
ATATAACATATTTATAGAAATTAAACAAAATATGTCCAAATAGTCCATAGGTCAAAGATGATATATAGGTAAATTAGACTGCATATTGGAATGATAATAATAATAAAACTACAGCACATAAAATCTGTGAGGTATAGTTAAAACAATGCTGAAAAAAATTTATAACTTGAAATACAATTTCTCAAAAAAGAAGAAAAGTCTAAAATCACTAACCTAAGATTTCACTTGAAGAAACTAGAAAACAAAGAGAAAATTATATGAAAAGTAGAAGAAAAAAATAAAAACTAGTGGAAACCGTTGAAATAGAAAATGAACAAAAATGGATAAATCAAGAAGACGAAAAGTTGCTTTTCTGAAAAGATTAATCTAGGTAAAATTATGAAAATGTTTAGGAATAATAAAGGCCATCTATGACAAACCTTTAGCCAACATTATACTTAATGGTAAAAACTAAAAACCTTCCCTCTAAGATCAAGAACAAGGCAAGGCTGTCCACTATCGCCACTGTTATTCAATATAATATTGAAGGTCCTAGCGAGTGCAATCAGGCAAGAGAAAGATATTAAAAGGCATCCAAATAGGAAATGAAGAAGTCATACTGTCACTATATAGAAAACCCTAAAGACTCCACAAGAACACTACTAGAAACAATAAGCAAATACAGTAAAGTTTCTGGATACAAAATCAACGTTCAAAAATCCATAGCGTTCCTATATTCTAATAATGAAGTGTCAGAAAAAGAAGTGGAAAAAACAATTCCTTTTCAATTGTGACAAAAAGAATTAAATACCTAGGAATAAATTTAACAAAACATGTGAAGGACCTATATAATGAAAACTATAAGACCCTATTAAAAGAAATCGAAGAAGATACAAAGGAATGGAAAGATATTCTGTGTTCTTGGATTGGAAGAATCAACATAGTTAAAATGACCATATTACCTAAAGCATTATACAGATTTAATGCAATCTCCATCAGCATTTTTTAAAGAAATAGAACAGAAAAAATCATCAGATTTGTATGTAAGCACAAAAGACCCCGAATTGCCAAAGCTATCCTGAGAAAAAAGAATGAGGCTGGAGGCATCACTCTGCCCAACTTCAAATTATACTACAAAGTGACAGTAATCAGACGGTATGGTATTGACAGCAAAACAGACACACAGGCCTGTGGAACAGAATTGAGAGTCCAGAAGTAAACCCATATTTATATGGGCAAATAATTTTTGACAGAAAGCCAAAAACATACAGTAGAGAAAAGAAAGCCTCTTCAATAAATGATGCTGAGAAAACTGGGAAGCCACTTGCAAAAGAATGAAACTAGACTGTTGTCTATCACCACACACCAAAATGGATTAAGAACCTAAAACAATAAAATGCATAGAAGAAAACATAGGATCAAAAATCAAGGACCTTAGACTTAAAGAGGATTTTATGAATTTGACCTCAAAAGCAAGGGAAGTAAATGCTAAAATAAATGAATGAGACTACATCAAACTAAAAAGCTTCTGCTCAGCAAAAGAAACCATCAACAAGGTAAAGAGACAACCACCTGAATAGGAAAATATATTTGCAAGCAACACCTCCAATAAGGGCCTAATATCCAAAATGTACAAAGAACTCATATGACTCAATAACAACAAAAAAACCCCAAATGATCCAATCAAAAAATGGGCAGAGGATCTGAACAGACACTTCTCCCTAGAGGACATACAAATGGCCAACAAATATATGAAAAGATGCTCAACATCACTAGCTATTAGGGAAATGCAAATCAAAACTACAATGAGATACCATCTCACACCTGTTAGAATAGCTATAATAAACAGGACAAGTAATAGCAACTGTTGGAGGGAGAGGACGTGGAGAAATAGGAACCCTCATACACTGCTGGTGGGACTGCAAATTGGTACAGTCACTATCAAAAACAATATGGAGTTTCCTCAAAAAACTAAGAATTGATTTACCATATGATCCAGCAATCCCTCTACTAGGTATTTACCCCAAAGACTTGAAAACTCATATCCATAAAGATATTTGCACACCGATATTCATTGCAGCACTATTCACAGTGGCCAAGACATGGAAGCAACCGAAGTGTCCTATGATAGATGATTGGCTAAAGAAGCTGTGGTACATATATACAATGGA
>NW_011902360.1:0-1111 GCF_000151845.1 Pteropus vampyrus | reverse complement strand
GTGCCTCGTCAGCCTTGCTTCGTGGTCTGAGGCGGGGGCTCTTTCCCCGGTCCCAGCCACAGGGCCAGCTTTGGGCAGAGCTGGGGGCACTGGGGCCCCGCCAGCCTCACTCTGCCCTGTCCACACAGGTGACCCTGAGCTACGGCATGTTTGAAAACAAGCGGAATTCCGTCCACGTTAAGGGGCCCTTCTCGGTGGAGGCTGACCCGTCCAGGTGAGGAACGAGGCCCTGGTGTGTGGGGGGGGCTCAGCAGCGTTCCCTGGGGGCCTGGTGGAACCGGAGCTGGCCGTCACTAGGCAGCAGGACTCTAAAGAGTGCCCCCAGGACCCCTGCTCAAGGCAAAGCAGGGCGCCCAGTGCTGTGAGTCCGGAGGAGGGTACTTGTCACTCTCGCCCCCCACGGACCAGCCCCCCACTCTGTCCCCACAGGTTCCGCTCCGTCCACTGCCGCCTGTACCCGGACACGCCCTGGTGTCCTCGCACCGCCACCTTCTAGCAGCCTTGGCTGAGACCCGTCCCTGGGCGCCCCTGGTATCCAAAGGGCCCGGGGACCCTGTAGTGCCACCGTGGCCTTGTCGCCGGAGGCTCCCCAGGGCGTGCCTCCATGTGTGTGTGCCGTGCGCCCACGTGCGTAGCAGACTGCCGGGCAGCTCTGTTCCCCCGAGGGGCAGGCGAGTGCCGCTTGTCTGCCTTTCCATGCTCCACGGGTCGCTGGGCTCCGGAGCCTGTGTCCCCCGGAAGGGTTCGGATGTCACAGGTCACTCTGAGGGCCGTTCCGCGTCATCACTGTCGAGCCTTTGGCCGTGTGGGACCAGGGTCTGCTCCACAGGGTGTGGGGGGGGGCCTCCCCCTCCCCGCCGAGTGCAGGCCCTGGGCGGCGCCTCTGCGCCTGCGACTCTGCCCCACCCCCTGCAGAGCCCACGGGACAGTCGAAGACCGGGCAGGCGTGGTCCGGCCCCTGCCCGGGTCCCGTGGCCCCATCAAGCCCCCAGTGGCCATGTGGCCGGCTGGGTGGAGGTCTTCTCTTTGTCTCCCCAAGATGGGGAGTCAGAGCTGAGATTTAACCTACTCTCCAAAGTAGAGAGACAGTCGCCCATAGTGGGCGTGTCTG
>NW_011902359.1:0-2642 GCF_000151845.1 Pteropus vampyrus | reverse complement strand
ACATTCATAAATCTCATACGGATGATGTAAAATGTTCTTTTTTTTTTTTTAAAGCTTCAGAATGAAGTTGAACTATGAATGCTTAAAATATTAGAACTCCATTTTTGGATTAAAAACACACAGAGACACATGACTTTCCCTGTGGAATATTATCTAACCCATTTATAAGCTAAAGTATGTAATGGAAGAAAATCAAGTGATAAAATTTTTAACTAAATTGACTTTCCTTTTGAAGTTACCCCTGTAAATGATCTCATTTTGTAGCTCATATATTTTTCCTCTTAGCTCTTTTAACTTTGTACAGCCATGATGACCTTAACTTTATTTAGCGTTTCTCATGGTGTTTTATATATTTTCTTATTTTTCATCATTCTCCTAGTTCTTTCATTTTCTTACTCATGGTATTACTATTTTTTGGATGCTTTCCAATCTGTCGATATTATGAAAGTAGAAGAGTACCCTGAAACTATTATAAAAGCTATACCTAATCCATGATGTGTATCACTGTGATGATACATTCACAATTTACATTATGACATCTCCATAAGAGGAATTTGGGTAAGTGCTGTGAAAAGGTATTAAAATGGGTGCACAAGCCACAGCTAAGTGCATTATGCATGGTGAGGACAATATCTGGCACGGACAGTAGGCCCCAGCCTCTCTCCTGCAGCGTGTGCTATAGGAAGGCAAACTGTGAAATTTCATTCAGGGAAACATAAAAAATTCTGGGCTAAAAGAGCTTAAGGTATGACGGTCATTTTTGAACAATAATCTGCTACCTTTTATCTTAGAAAAAATAAAGCTAAATAAAATTCCTGTGAAATCATATTAAAAGAAATGCTTGCTTCCATCAAAATGCGGGATTTTGGAGAGCAGTCACCACTCAGCCTGCCTGTAACCTCATTATGCGATCAGGGTTTTTCACGCATGTGTCTGTGTGAGCATCTAAGAGGGGGATTTATAGTATTTATAGTTACCATAAGACCAAAGAAAATCGCTGGAATAATCCATTATTGTTTTTCATTTATGTGTGTATATTACCTTTTTCGTTTTACTTTTTTAAAATACTCTATCGATGCCTCTGATATTTTCAGCAACCAAGCTCTTTGTTTTAAACTTTCCTGAACATCAGCTTTCTATATCAAGCTGTCTTGTTTTAAAAAATTATTTTTGAACAAATAATATTGCTACTTTCACAAAATAACCCAGAGAAAAGAAGTCTTAGCACCTAATTCTCCAGCTAAATATTACAAGTATAGGGTTTCATGGAAATAGTTTCTCTTTTAGTTCCATGCCAAGCCCTTGCAATGGGTAAGAAATTAGGGTTTTAAATTACAGAAAAAATTTAGAGAGTTTTCCTAATGAGTTTATTCACGGTGATTCTGGAATACCAAAAATAAGGTTGACAAAGTACTTTCAAGATCTAGGGGTACAGAACAGAGTGACTCTTAAAACCATTTAATCCTATTCCTTCCAGAATGAAGCCACTTGTGTAAAACAGTCCATTTATATACAAACCTGTGATTATCATGACGGATGTTCACTTCCTGACAAAATCCATCAGGTTTTCTGAACATGCAGGAAGACTCCTCTTTACCCTGATAGACAGCTGTGTGTCGGAACCACTCAGCTGACATGGAACCTTAGTATTTCTTTTCTCTTAACCATGGCTGCATTACTAGGTCCATATGAGGCCTTCTTGATATTATTCATGGAGATGGCATCCCTTCTCTTGCTGAAGCTTGCGTGTGTGTTGGATGAAAGCAAGGCCACCTCAGTAAATAGTTTTTCCAGTGGAAAGACCAAGATCGATGTCATGTGCACCTGCTCTGTGTACCCACCCCTAAGAAAATAGGCTACTGAGGTCCTTATGGGGTTAACACTCTATCCTCAGATCCCAGCAGTAACCAGGATATGGAATAAGAACCTGTAGTCACTATTTGAAAAACAAAAGCCCAGCTGCTGAGGGTCAGTAGGCTATGTAAATAAAATCGACCTTTCAGTGATTATCCGTGAGCAGCTTCTTTTGAAAACTGCTGAATATTCAACCAAGTCCAAGTTCTTTGGCACCTGAGTTTATGCTCAGTTAATGAAAATCTTTGGGCTCCCTCAGAAAGCATGGATTAATGTAGTTGCTGGAAATATCAATTTGGCCAGCGTGTGTGCCGCAGGATTGAAACCTTAGTCCTTGATGCTCTCAACAACCATATGATCCTTTTGTTATCTGCTGTGGTTTGATGTACATAATCCCCAGGAGGATAAATGGGCAGGACCCTATGTATGTGCGCTGTATCTCAAGGAGACAATCTGAAATTTGAAAAAAAAAATAATGGGTAGAGCCCAGAATTTCATTTTCGTTTGCATTTTCGGAATAAAACATGCACATATATCGAGGGTGAAAAGAAAGATTGAAACCAATGAGAACCAGTTTTGTGAGATATTTATATTTCACTGCTTAGCATCAGTACCAGCAAAACAAGACAAATGGCTAATAGTCGACTGTGTATCATCTGGGGTAACCCTCCCTGCAGGACAGGATGGCAATGGGGAGCACAGCGCATGCTCCGATGCCAGAACCTTTGGTGGTATATAGCCCAGTACGTGCCTTATGAACCATGTGAACCCAGACAAATGACTTAAAT
>NW_011902358.1:0-1899 GCF_000151845.1 Pteropus vampyrus | reverse complement strand
CCTTATAAAATTACTTTTGCAGGTAAATGGCCATCTTCTGTATTTTCCAGATATCTCACCCTCTTTTCCATGGTTAGTTGGAAGTAACTGAAATTTGTGGCAAACTTAGATGTGTTCACAATTAGGCAGTTATCTCTGAATGGCATTAGCAAAATTATTCTCTGTGTTCATGTCTGTTAAATTCCATTTTTCACTGAACATTACCTAACGGTGATCCTCTACAGTCTACAAACTTGTAACAATCCTTCGTGAGCTAACACCTTATTAAACCAGTGTCTTTATTCAGAATAGTGCATAATTCAAAACAGCTGCTGTTCCCTAGCCAAATAAAATTTCTAATATTGTCAAACAAAATATCAGGAAATTCAAACTGGGTAATTAAAGCTATTTTTTTTTTTTTTTTGGTTCCTTGCATTTTGATTTCAATGAAGCTTTACAAAACTAGTTTTGTATATTTCCACCACAGAAATTTGAATACCTCACATGCAAATCTCTTTAAATTTTAAGATAATTTACAGTTTGGAGAATACTGTACAAATCATCTCATGTTCATATATATATATATATACACATCTATGTATATAGATCTATGTATACACATTTATGTGTAGCTGTATAGCTGATAATTTTTCTTGTTTTTTTTTTAATTTTTAAATTCTTTAATGTCACCACATATTTGACTCCTTTCACCCCATCTACCTCTCTCTTCCCCGCTTCCTCCCTTTACCCTCTGGTATGATAATTTTTCTGAGTTACAAAACTTATAAAATTATAAAGTAACTTTATTTATTATTGTCAATGGTTTGGTTCTTACAAATCAAATTAATCAAGAGAGTAGACATCTTCATGGCACTATTCATCCAAGAATTCCATGTTTATCTATATAATACCAACAACGTATAGCCAGAATTTTGCATATAATAAGTTTAGAATAAACATTTGTTGAATATATTCATGGCAAATGACATAGCAGAGAACTGACAGAATGTGAGGAGATTAGAAGAAAGAGAGAAAGTAAGTGTGGCTCAAAGAATTTTGAAAGGCCAGAAGTAAGTTTGGGAAATTGTAGTGAAGGCAGAAGACTAGGTATATAATCCAGGGTTTATATTTATTAAATACAGATAGGGGAAGAAATGCCAAGTAGCTTAATAAAATCTAAAATTCTACAAGGGATTTGTATGCAGAGACAGTACATTTCTTATTGACAAGGTATGACTAGAGTTTCTGGAGCTTCTAATTTTATATAAATATACAAATGTGAACTCCATATACATGTTTTTATCCTATTGCAATCTTTCCTTTACCTTTTTTTAAATTTTTATCGTTTGAATAAAAACTATCTCCCTTACATACTTCTTTCATTCTTACTAGTCCATGCACAAACCACTCCAAGCAACACATGTGAAAATTTACTAGGTATTTGCTAATATGTTTTGTGGTTATATCACATATATATATGTGTAAATACATATATATGTTATAAATACTAAATCATATTTACACACTCTTACCATGTTGCTTTTTCACACTCAAGAACTACTTTTCACACTCAAATAATAATTTATGCTTAATTATATCTTTCAAATTTTGAATAGTTATCAATACACTATAAATTATTCCATAAACAATAATATAATAGATGATCATATACATTTAACTTCTTGACCTCAGGGAGTATTGTTTCTATAGTATAGAGACTCCCACTGATTTTTGCTTTTCGAAATGTTGTAATATCTCCGTTTCCACCAGCAATGTAACATGCTCCTCACATCCTTAACAGCTTCAGGTATTTGAACTTTTTTATTGTTGGTTTGATGGAGGATAAAATGATGTCTCATTGTTTCATTACCTTGAAGTTTTATGCATACTGGTATGGGTTTATTTTTCTGTTAAATACAT
>NW_011902357.1:0-1356 GCF_000151845.1 Pteropus vampyrus | reverse complement strand
GACCCCAGCCAAGACTGTGGGAATCCACTTCTACTGGCAGAGGCTCCTGAGCCCAGGATTTGGTGTCCTTGAGATTTGGGTGGAGGAACACATCCTATAAATTCTCCCACTAGTGCTACAGACCCATGTAGGTCTCAGCCATAGCCCAGATCCACACTTCCTCCCAGAGCCTCCCCTGGCCGCCTCTATTGGCAGTCTTGGATGTGGAACCCCAGAGAGACAGGAGAAGACATACCCATTCTCGCCTGGCAGACCATTCTCCCACACCTCCAGACTCCTTGACATCTTGCGGCCTTTGGCAGATGGAAGTTCATTACTATCTTCTATTCCCTTGAAAAATACGCACAGAACTTGAGCCAAAAGGAGTAGCCTCTAGGGAACTGCCAGACACTCCAACCTACACCACAACAGAAATAACCTCTTCCACCTGGGGGAGCCTTGGAGGGCACAGTTGAGCCTTCCGGAGCACTGCTACTTGGGGCCAAGTAATGGGGGTCAAGACCCCCATTTCACAGATGAAGGCGTGGAGGCCCAGGGAGGCTCAAGGGACACAAGCCGTGAAGGGCAGAACCAGTCTAAGCACAAGGGAAGGAAATCACATTTATCCCACCTGGCAGGTGTTGTAGGTGAAATACAAGCCTCTGGAGGGCGCTCCCACACATACCCTGACCAGCATGAGGTCTCCCAGGCTCAGCTCTCGGCCCCCACTCAAGACCCACTCACAGCCGGCCAACTCACCCGCTGTTTAATGGCCGCCATAACCTTCTGCAAGTCGTGGGATGGGAGGGACTGCTTCAGAAACGCATCAAACTTCGTGTTCAACATCAAGATATTCACCATCTTCCGGCCGTAAAATCTGCCATAGGAAGACGAGTAAGATAAAGAAACAGCCACAGAAAGGCATCACAAAGTTACTTTACAACTTTGTATAATTTTCTAATTATAGTAAGAGAGTTTTTAATACTGTTTCTAATTATAACAATAATCCCTACCCAATTAAAAATTAGATTCATAAAAGAATAAACATCATCCATACTCCCATTACCAAGAGAAAATCACTATTCATTTTACATGTTTTTTTATAGTCTTTTTCCCATGTGCATACATTTTAGTTGCTATCAGAATGTATATGTACAATTCGTATCCAGCTTTTTTTACTTAATCATTAATCATCTTCCCATGTCATCTTTTTAATGGCTACATAATATTCATTTGATGGCTGTACCAAAATGTACTTAACTTTTTTCTGGTATGGGACATTTAGAAGTCTGAGGAAGAATGCAGTGGGGCAGTAGAGGAGAGAGTGGTCAGCTCTACCTGGTGAATGGGATGAGTGGGGAAGAGAATCAAGGAGGG
>NW_011902356.1:0-2338 GCF_000151845.1 Pteropus vampyrus | reverse complement strand
GGGTCCAATGAACATTCCGGGGTGAGCCCTCCCTCTCAAGAACTTCAGGGAAATAATCCATTTAGTGACGGCACTCAAAGGCCTAAACACACAAGGGGGTCTGAAGACGTTCCTGCAGGAGGAGTGGGGAATAGAAGGCAACTCAGACTGATGAGCTCCTTCTGAGATGGGAACGGGAGTTTGGAGAAGATTGATCAGTTTTTTTGTTTGTTTTTTCCCCTCTTCCAAGAAACAGAAGATGCTAGTGGGGAAGAGGAAGGGTTGAGTTGCAGCCTTGGCCTCACTCCTCACCAAGCTTAGTGCTTAGCCTCCTACTTCCCAGTTCCTTTGCCCAAACCAGGCTATAGGGAAGTAAGCCTGCGGGAGCGGGAGAAGGGATATTTCCCAGTCCTGCACCCATCCCGACGTCACATAGAGCTTTAAAAGACAGATTATCAATTCCTGGCCATGCCACTTAGGGACGGCAGATCGATGTTGGACAATTCACTCTCTGTGAGTCCTAGTTTTCTCACCTGTAACAGGGGATACTGAAAGTACCTAACTCACTGGGTCCCAGGAAGTATGAAATAAGATCGCATACAGAAAACTAAAACTGATAGTTGGTACATAGTAAGCCGACGATTATTATTTTTTAACCATGTTATCATCAAACCCCCACCCTGGCAGCTGAGCTGTCCTACCCGACCGACTACTCCCGCAGCGCAATCTTCCAAACCCTGAGTGCTGGGCGCCACCACCCACCCCTCCTTTTCCTTCCCGAGAGCGCAGTCTCCTCCGGTCACCCCCTAGATCCTGCTTGGGGGAGAGGGAGGGCCACCTCTCAGCATCATCCCCAGCAACAGCAGCAGCGGGCTGCGGGGAAGCTCCGAGACCCCGGTCAGGGCGCGGAGGGGGGCACCCGCGGCGGCTGTACCCAGGGAAACCTCGCCTCTGAGGTTCTGCCACCCCCCGCCCCCGGAGAGCCGAGCGCGCAAAGAGGGAGAAAGCGAGAAAGGCGCGGATACTGGACCAGGCTTTGACGCGGATCTTGAGCTCGCCGTCCTGCGGCTCGGGCATGGCCTTCCTGGTGACCCGCAGCTTGTTGAGCCCCCCGAAGCCGGCCAGCACCACCGCGCGCATCTCCTGGGCGTCCCCGAGTCGGTGCGAGCCGCCGCCGCCCTCCGCCGGCTCCTTGCCTGCCTCCTTCTCAATCATTTGCTCCGTCTCTTCCGCTTTCTCCACGCCTTCTTTGGCCATGGCGCGCGGGGGCGCGGGGCGCACGGGCTGCGGCGGCTGCGACGTTGGGGGCTCGGGGCTCCTCTCCGGCGGGTTCCTCCTGTTGAATGTGGGATGCTCGGCTGTGCAATGGCTGCAGCCTCGGCGAGCGGCGCCGCTGTCCAAAGCCTCCGCCGTAATCCTCACAAAAGCCACGCCCGCTCTCGCTTCCCTGCTTTCTTCACTGCCAAGCGAAGCCTCAACTCTAGTTCCTGAACCAGTCCCAAATCAGGCTCTTGATCGCAGCCTCAGAGCCCAGATTTGCCCATCATTCGTGAACAAAACACGCACAGCGGCGGCTGTGTCCTCGGTTTTGGGCGCAGTACTTGGTTATATACGGCGCACACTCGGCGCCTTGAAATGGACAGAGATGAAATGTCTGGGCCTGGAGGATGCCTCCCCGCGACAGGGTTGCCTCCTCTCTCATGGATCTGCGGGAGCAGACAGAATTGAAGGGAAATTGGGCTGTTTTCCCAAACCGCCGGTCCCGGCTGGAAAGGCGGAGAGGTTCTAGAACCGGAAAGCTAGAGATTCCACTCACCGCCCTGAAGAGTCCAAACCTAGAGTCTTTTCGCTCGGACGTCCAGGGTCAACTCGATGCTCTTTTTCTCAGCATCAGCAGGAAGATCTTGCGATGGCTAATTCTCACCACCTGCACCATTTCGGCCTATTATAAAGGCTCCAGAAAAGAGTCCCGTACTAGAAAAGGGTCCTGTGCACTATCTCCCCAACAGTTTCAGCATCCCACCCACCCCCAGCGCGTGCACACCCACACCAGTACCTAGCTTTTTGCTTCACTTTTATTATCCAGCCCTTTGAAAAAGAGCTCACAGAAAAACTGGGGTTTTTAAAAAAGATGGGGGGTGGGCGCTTTGTGCCAGTATAAAAAACAGTTGAGGAATCGTAGGTGTACATTCTAGTTACTGTGCAGTCGTTGCCAGCCTTGGCATCTTGGGTGACTCATTCACTCTTTCTGAGCCTCAGCTCCCGCACTCATAAAACGGGTACATTAATTTTGTTAATTTGCATTATGCTAAGTACTGGGTCGAGTATGCCTTTCAATGACACATGGTCCTTACTTTTG
>NW_011902355.1:0-814 GCF_000151845.1 Pteropus vampyrus | reverse complement strand
ATAGTACCATTATTACGTTGTATTGGAGGTTCCAGTAAATGCAGTTAGACATGAAAATGAAATGGCAGGTATAAATTTTGGATAAGTAGAACTACAAATATCTCTTTTACTCATTTTATAACTATACATTTAGAAATCATCTCTAATTTTAAAAACTAGTATAAAAATGGCAAACTCACTTAATTGAAGATGAATATAATACAAATTAATAGCTCTCGCCTATTATTACAATAAGCACGTAGAAACAGAAATAGAAAATGAATCCCTTTTGTAGTCAGGACTAAAACTATAATATATTTAGGAATAAATTTTAAAAGAAACATACTGAGCCACATGATAAAATTTGCGATAAAAATATTGGAATTGGATTAAATTATTTTTTTAGAAGAATAAATGCCTGATAAGGAAAAAATTAATAAAAGTGTGAAAAAGAAGAAAAGCCAGGAGAACCAGTTTTACTATATATCAGAACATACTGTAAAGTTACTGTATTTAAAATTGAAATGGTATTGGCATAGGAATAGACAAACAAACCAGGTAACAAAATACAAGGAATACTATATATTCAGAAATAGACCTTAGTATATACGAACATCTAAAAAAGTATATACTAAAAGTATGTATTAAAAGAAAGGTGAACATATTTAGTCTAAAAAAAAAAAGTTGTATGGTTGAAAAATACCATTAAGAAAAGCAGTAGACAAACAATAGATTTGGAAAAAAAAAAAAGTATTTGTGATATGGAGGATAAGTACAAAATACAAAGAGCTCTTACAAATTTAAAAGAAGGGCACATATAAGGCACTAGATAATT
>NW_011902354.1:0-1282 GCF_000151845.1 Pteropus vampyrus | reverse complement strand
TGAAAATGTGTTTTTGAGAAGGTATTTTTTGGTGAGATTGGACATACATAAACTTAATTATAAATTTAAAGGCTTCTTAATATGCCTTTGAATTATTACAAATTATTTTTTATTTTAATAAAATATATGAAAATATGCTACTTTACATTTTATATCTCATGCTCTTTTCTATAGATCTGACTACAAGGGAAAAAATTATCTCAAAAAAACCTAAATCTGCTGATTATTGAGCATCTTACATTTTTATTAAATGCATATCGGTAAAAAAATAGATCCTTGTAGTAAATAGACTTCTTATTTTTCTTAGTTAACTGATTTCATTTTCTTCTTTATATTCACCTCAAATTACAATCTGGACATTGGTTTCTAGTCAAAAAAAAACAAAACAAAAACAAAAACAAAGAAACTTCCCTAGACAGAAGTAACTAAAATACTAGGATGAGAAGTTGTTTCCGATGAAGGCTTATCATTTCTGTGACATAAAAGCAAGAGGTGGAGAAAAAGTCCATTCGTTCTCATTTATGGAGTCATTGATCACTGAGGAAAAAAAAGAGAAAAAAATATTTCTGTAGACAAATAAAACCTGGCAAATGACCCATGATATTTCGATCAATCTTTGCTGCAGAAAATTATATTGTTAGGTTGGAGAAATTCACAATAGTAGAGACGAAGTAATAGATAATATAGTAGAGCTTAAAAAAAGAAAGGAATCTTTTTCAGTTGAAAATAATCTGTGTATTTCATAAGAAAGTTTTTCTATAATTACTCAAGATTAAAGTTCAAAAAGTATATTATTAATGGTATCTGTGGAGAAAGTGGAAAGCTTTCTGTGTCATTACTTTGATCTCATTTTGGATATTAGTTTTCAGCGAGGTCATTGTTCTTCTTCGCTCTGAAAATTATAAATAAAAAGTACACATGCCATATTTTATTTGTAAGCTCATACGCTGTCAGCCCTTTTTCCTCTCACGTTTACTACTCCTGTTCATTTCATTTCTGTTTTTAGTTTCGCGGTGTGGGTGATGAGAAGTATGTGGAGGCGAAATGATCCTCCCCTGGTCGGCACCAAGGTTTTTTAGCATCCGTGTTGCTTTACCTTGCAGAACTTTGCCTCTGTGGAGAATGAAATTTACTTTTTGTTCAGTGTTTATATAACCCTCTCTCTCTGGGGTATAGTTTTAAAAATGCCAGAAAGACCATATAATAATAGTATAAATACTACCACATACTTATAAAGCACTTATTTTGTATTTGGCATTGTTTGAAATGTATTTATACATAT
>NW_011902353.1:0-1739 GCF_000151845.1 Pteropus vampyrus | reverse complement strand
CTGTAGGCATAAATAATAATAATAAATTTTAAAAATAATAAAATAAAATACAAATGCTGCTTAAATCATGAAAGAGCCACCATGAGTCCCAAGGATTCAGTCGCGGTGAAGGGTTAGGACACACCGGCTGGCTCAAGTCCTGGCCACACAACCTAGGTCGATCCTTGGACTTTCGGAAACCTCGGTTTCCTTCTGGTGAAGCAGAACTACCCGGAGCCCACCCGCCAGGCTCTTAGGATGATTAAATAAAATAAAGTGTATAAATCTCTATACATGTAGTGGAGACAATAAATTCTGACTATTCACATCAGCTCAGAATTTCTCGTAAAAATCGAGAAAAGCTCAAAATAACTTAAAAAAAAAAAACTTAAAAATAAATCAGGAAAAAAATGTAGATGTAGGAAAAAAATTATAACTTTGTTCCCAAGTAGGTAAATCTCAAAGTGCTTTAATTTAGTACTTGTCATTTTTGGCATGTTTTAGCCCTGCCTTTTATTAGCTATCAAAGGAAAAGCTAAGGTTTTATCCAAAATTTCTTTGTGTATGTGTATGTGTGTGTGTGTGTGTGTGTGTGTGTGTGTCTGTGTATAAACCCCTTAAAGGGCCATTAGTCTGAGATTCCATGAAGCATTTTCCATTAGCATCATTTTGTCATTAGGTTTTAACCTTCTTACCAATGATAGTAACTGATCCTAGGTAGACCCTCTCTGAATCAGGGCAGGCCGTAGACCCATTTCCCAGAGGAATAAACTGAGGTTCAGAAAACCGAGTCTGTCAGGGTCTCAGGAAATGGAAACGGTGGGCGTGGCTCAGGCTCCTGGGCTTTGCCCATCACACTTCTGCAGCTCCATGTTGTCCCGACGGCATCTGATTGCAGATCTCAAGGTTCACTGGAGAAGCCTAGATAAGATGATCTCATGAGGAAAGGCCCTGTCGATCCAGGATTAAATCCCAGCCTGTCTTGCCCACATCCTCCCTGGGAAGGTCACTTATCCCCCTGAGCCTGTGTCATCGCGCAAAGGCAGTGAGCAAGTCCATGAAGGGAAGTGATGTACCGTCATGTGTGGGACGTGCCTGGGATGGAAAAGGTGGTCATTAAAGGAGAGCCGATGATTGTTTGGGAACATGTCTTTTACAGCCATTTTTCTGTTAAGTGCCTTTGAAGAACTCTACTGGCCTTATGTATTTCTCTGAGGGGTTCCCTGATTCTTGAAAGATCTATATAAGCCAATCGGACATTCAAGTGGCATTTTGTGGCTTCAGAATGGCATAAAATCAGATAGAATTTGGTATTAACCATAGAATTGAAATTCATCCTTATTCCCTCTGCTAAGGAAAGATTGGCTCTATCGGGGCAACTGAGTGCTCCAAAGCAGGAGTTGGCACACTAGAACCCATGGGCAGAGTCTGGCCCACTGTCTGTGTTTTACAAATAAAGTTTTATTAGAGCACAGACATGTTCATCTGTTTACATGTTGTCTGTGGCAGCTAAAATGACAGAGCTGAGTATTTGCAAGAGGCAGTCTGGCTCACAAGCCTGAGTATTTACTTTCTGTGCCTTTACAGAAAAAAGTTTGCCAACCCCTGCTCTAAACTACCGACATAAAGTTTGTATAACAGAAGTCACTGGAGAAGTCATCTACAGTCAGGAAAGATTTCCAGGATCAAGTTTTGTATCAACGGCGGGAGGGGGGCGGGGAATGTAAAAAGGTAAAAACCAATTCACAAAAGGAAGAAAG
>NW_011902352.1:0-1711 GCF_000151845.1 Pteropus vampyrus | reverse complement strand
GCACTGGATAAATGTTTTAGATAGATTTTCTCATTTAATATATATAAACTATTTGAAGTAAGATTTTTTTTTATTGTATAGGTAAAGAAATTAAATTTTAATAGCACTAAATAACATACCTAAAGTTTACACTAGTGAGCTTTGAAATACACTTCTGGTAGCACCATAGACAATGCTTTACATTATGTCATGAGGTATTATTAGTGAGGCCTGAGGCCCAAGGAAGTGGTTTAGAGGCTGCAATATGCTGCTATAAAAGGCCTTAAGAAGAAGTTAGGAGTAAATAAACAATGTGGCTGAAGCTTAGATCCTCATGTAGAAAATAGAGAATTTATTAAAGAGACACATATTTTATAAATTTTCAAATAGTAACAATATATGTAGATAATACAAAGCAATCCTTAAAGGTGTAAACTAAATGTATAATAGATCGATCCATCATGTATTAGGTGGTTTGATCTTAGAACATTTAGATTCTCAAAGACTCAGTGCCATATCTATAAATATCGGTTAATTGTAGTACCTGTCCCATAAGAATATTTTGAGAATTAAATGAGTTAATGTCTGTAAATAATTTAGTACAGTATCTTACACACAGTAAACACCAATGCTATTATTATTTAACTACTATTAATTCAAGAGACAAATACTAAGCATATAATAATGTGTTGAGAGTTCTGACATTTGACTCTGTCATTTTTAACATTTCAAAAGTAAATATTTGATATTTTTATTTTTATTAAATATTAATGTTTTTTGTTCTTAGAAATCATCTTATTTGTCTTTCCCATTAGAAAGCATCGGCTTATCTCATGACATGTGAATTTACTAATTTAAGCCCTATTTCCAGAAAGGAGCATCTTTGAAATTCTTCTGCTCCGTGTGTGTGTGTGTGTGTGTGTGTGTGTGCGTGTGTGTGTGTGTACACCTGTGTATGCAATAGGTACACCATAGGCACATAGACATGTAGCATAAGAAAGATATCAGAAAGGATTTCTATGCTCCAAATTTCCTATTTTTTTGTTCTGTGCTAAGTCCATGTTAGCACAGATCAGATTGATGTGGTCATTTAGACAGGCTTTAAAGCAAACTTTTGAAATTTATTCAGTTAGGTTAAGTCCTTTTGGGAACCCACTGGTGATCAAATCAAGTACTTGTGGAGCACGTGAAGAAGAGCTCTCTGAACCACTCATTCAAACATCTGTGTGTCATTCTATCCTCACTGACAAAGTAACTGCAAGCGTGAGCTTGATACCTTTTTTTATTCTCATTTTGTATTTGGATATTATTTATTTTAGGAATTCTTATCTGTCTTTTTAAAGTCAAAGATTTATTTATAAGTGCTTGCAGGACATTTCTTAGCAATTATGTCATATTTTCAGTGCTGTACCACAACTAACTTGGTCCAATCACATTTAATATTTTTTGTCTCCATTTCCTCAGCTTTAAAATATCAGAAGTTGACTCTACAAACTTAGCATTATTCTGGCTCAACACTTCCATGACTTTAGAGCAATTACTTCAGCAATGTTTCTTTATTCAAATGTACTTTATAATTCAAGCCAAGAACTTATCATATTCTTAATTAACAACTTTACACTTATATTACTGTTTTAAATTATCAAATATTTGCAGTACATATTGTTTCAATCAACAACCCTCATACAGAATTACAAAGAACTATGATAAGAAAGAAAGAAAAATTAATAAC
>NW_011902351.1:0-2095 GCF_000151845.1 Pteropus vampyrus | reverse complement strand
AATGGCAAAGCTGAGATATAATCTCTAACTCGTTTGACTCTAAAAGCCCTCACTCATTACACTCCACTCAGGCCTTAACTCCCGTGAGCCCAGAAGCATCTTGAGAGATAAATGACCTGATCAGTGACTGCATCAGCCTATTTGAAGAGGGGCTATGTATCTTTCAGGCCATCAGAGGGATGCTGTATGTCTTTTATTAATGTTTACATTGAGTAAAAACCATACCTTAGAGAAAAATACCAAATGATTATAGTATGCCCTTAATATAACACATATTATGTATCAGGCACTGTCTAAATATAATATGTGTTTATTTTCGATCCTCAAAATCCTACTAGTCAGTATTACTGTCAGCCCTAATTTACAGATAGTAATTTCAACATGGAGAAATTAAATAAGTTGCCTGAGGTGACATGGCTGGCTGCAAGTAGAAAAGCTGAGATTCAAAGGCAGATAAGCTGGTGCCAAAGGCCAGGGTCACAACCACCACTCTTCATCACTTCTCACGGAGACCATGCTCTCGTTTTCACATTTCTCACTGTCTCTGTGTAAAGCAATGACCAAGGCTTTCAGAAGCAGCTTTATTATTTGAGATTTGGAAATAATACACTTCTTTGCAAAGTGGAGATGTAGAGATAAATTATTCAATTCAATAAATAAATATTCTGTTTATGCACAGTCACTCCTTTTGTACAAAACACTCTGGACTTGTATTTTCTTTAATAAGACCTAAAGGGGAAATAAAGAGGAGAGAAAATCTGATGGTGAGAAAAATGTTATGGCCATGATAAAATGGCTTTTTAAATATGAATAGACTTCAAGATCTTTTTTTTAGTCAGGTAATATCTAACTGACTATAGGAAGATTAACAAGTGTAAGACAATGCATTTGAATTGCACAGAATTAATATTTAATTTGGTATCCATGGTACAGTCTCAAGCACAGGACAAGGTGATTTTTAAAAGCAAACTAAGGAGATAGCTCAGTTCACCTAGCACTCAATTGCTGTGAGCCACCTCTAGGGCCAAATTTACATGAGTTAATCAGTAAATTAATTCAATAATTCAGCCACCTATTTTAACCCTTTTCTTAATATAATCTCATAACCTTTGGCCCATAGAAACGGAACTCATGCAAATCAATTAAGCCCCTGCACATGGACTACCTTAGGCAGAAAAAAAAGGAAATCTCTCATCTCACAATATTCCAGGAAAGAAGAGAGGCTGGAGGCTGGGAGAGAAGCCATTTAACTGAATTTCCTCTCTCTCCTGATTTAATTGTACTGCACGGAATTGACTAACAAGACCATATGAGAAAACCCATCCAATTATTAAGAATTAGGTACATCCATTGCCCTTCATACACCATTGGCTTGATACACTTTGGAAAACAATGCAGATCCAAAAAATTCAAATATTTAAGTAAACTCTTCTCCCTAGGAGAGAAATGGTCTTGTCATCAGGCTGAAATCATCCTGCAGTACTAGAAAGGGTGCACAATGCTAAAAACTGGGACCTTGGGAACTAAAAGGAGGCCTACAATAATCCATGGAAATAACAAAACTCTGTTTTATACTACATATTGTTGCAGAAATAGAAATAACTGTTATTTACTGAGTACTTACCATGCGTGAAGTATATGCTAAACATTGGGGCAATGTGGATTGCCAGTAAAGGTGGCAGAGTATATAAATGCTGTTCCTGCCTCCTCTCACGATCACATCAAAGTTACAACTAAACTACAGAATAGCCATCACTAGGAGTTATCTGAAGTCCAGCTAAACATAAGTCCTACAACTGGATACATACAGAAAAGCCCACCTCGAGACTGGTAGGTGGGGCAGAGATGCCTGGTCCCATACCTGCTTATGACAATTAAAAATTCAGGAAGGATATCTTAGCTGCAAAGTTCCCCTGGAGGAGTGAGAGGTCCCAGCCCCACACCAGGCTCCCCAGAGAAGTCCCCACAACTTCTGGCAGTGAAAACCAGTGGAGATTGTAGCTGAGTGAGAAGGAGGGCTATGGGAATCCCAGGCATTTCTCTTAAAAGGCCTACACACAGATTTACCTGCTGAGGAATTCACATGCTCTGAGCT
>NW_011902350.1:0-2347 GCF_000151845.1 Pteropus vampyrus | reverse complement strand
TTTTTTGTTATTGAGTCGTATGAGTTCTTTGTATATTTTGGATATTAGGCCCTTATCAGAGGTTGCTTGCAAATATATTTTCCCATTTGAATGATTGTGTCTTTATCTTGTTGACTATTTCTTTTGCTGAGCAGAAACTTTTTATTTTGATATAGTGTCATTCATTTTTGCTTTTAGTTCCCTTGCCTTTGAGGTCAAATACATAAAATCTTCTTTAAGTCCAAGGTTCTTGAGTTTCGTTCTTATTTTTTCTTCTATGCATTTTATTGTTTCAAATTTTATATTTAGGTCCTTAATCCATTTTGAGTTAACTTTGGGGTGTGGCGATAAACAACAGTCTAGCTTCATTCTTTTGCAGGTGGTTTTCCAGTTTTCCCAGCACCATTTATTGAAGAGACTTTCCTTTCTCCACTGTATGTTTTTGGCTTTTTTGTCAAAAATTATTTGCCCACATAAATATGGAATTACTTCTGGACTCTTGATTCTGTTCCACTGGTCTGAGTGTCTGTTTTGCTGCCAATACCATGCTGTTTTGATTACTGTCACTTTGTAGTGTAATTTGAAGTCAAGCAGAGTTTTGCCTCCAGCCTCATTCTTTTTCCTCAGAGTGGCTTTGGCAATTCGGGGTCTTTTGTACTAATAGGCAATTCTGTCCCCTGAACCACCACTGGATTCTCATGGCTACTCCCTTTCTTCCCCCAATAAAGCATGGGTTCATATGGAAACACTAGTATTTGAATGAGTAGAAAAAATAACTATGTTGGCTCAGAATTGCCCCAATCAATGATTCAATTATAAGCAATAAGTGGTATTGTCTTCAGTTGCCCTAAAGTGATTTGAGTTATTGAAAGAAAAACTCTGTACTCATTGAACTTCTATGTATGGATCTAGGAATTAGGAGTATATCAGTGAAACAAAAATCTCTACCCTTAGGGAGCTTTCCTTCTAGTGATAGTCCCTTTTAAAAATGTCTCCTACCAATTCCCTATCCTGTTTCACTTCTTACATTGTTTCATAGAATCAAAGTTGTAATAATCATGTTCAAATGTAATTTTTTTTTTTAGAAGATGTGCATTGACATTCAATACCATTTTGGTCTAAACACATTGTTATAATCTACGAGGCAGCCACTAAATGGGTTAAGAGAGGAATTTTTCACTGGGAGGAGGGATGTTTTAGACAAAAAGCACTTTAAGAAGGTGTCTGGCAGCTAATAAATAGCACAAATCCTGGGAAGCTGCAGCAGGAAAAATGCATAAATGGGAATAGAGATGTTTCTGAAGATATTCTTGGCATATTTTATATTTTTCATGCCCTTAGCAAATAATCACTAGAATTCACTTGACTCAAAAACTTCAAATGTTCAAAAGAGCTCTTGTGATAAAGATCATTAATTCTGTATTTTACTAGAAGTTCATCTTCACCTGTTACGTTTCTCATTAATTTCAAAGATGCTAGAAGGAGTGGCAGACATAGAGTTGCTAAAAAATGTACTAATCATGTTGCCCAGCATGATTGAATTTATTAGGTTAGGTGTGATCAACATGTATGATTATTTAAATGGTGGTTTACCAAGGGGGCGGGAGGCACATGTGGAATTGCTCAAGGATGTTCTCAGGAGGCATAGATAAAACTAGAGGGAAATTAAGCAGAGCAAAATATGCTTGTTATCATTATAATTCCCAGTAGCAAGGTCTTTTAGGATGTGATAAAGTCTTCTAAGTTTTCATTTGAGTTATGTAAAACTAGACTAGACAATGCACTAGAGAATTTACTCAAATATAAAAGTGCTCCCAGACAGGAAGATAGGGGAGATGACCAAACAGTCCTTTTCCATCTCTAATTGCTAGGAGTCCAGGAAACCTATGATGGATTTAAACACATAGCAGTTGCCCTTATAATTTTCTAGGATGAAAGCATGTTATTCATCTTTATAACCAGAACAGTCATTAAAGAAAGCAGGTCTGTGTCAGTGGTGAAAGACTAGATTTTTCAATAGATAATCTGAACAGTTTTTCTACAGTGAATTAGCTCTAATCAACTTGGCATGTAATAATCATGTGCTTTTCTGTGGAACCACAGAGGATTTTTTTCAATCACTTATCATGCATATAACCTTGCTTTAACACCTTGAAATTGCTTTTATTTATTTGCCATGAAAAGTGCAAAAATTTGGGACCAAAAAAAGATCTCACAGATATATATTGATACACTTGGTGGTTAACTTTAAAATATGTGAAATATTCCAAATATTCATCTGAAATTAATGCATTTTGCTTCTTTGAAGAGAGCTTAGTGTGAAACAGAATTTATTAAGAGTTAAGTGAGATGGATAATGAGTACTTAA
>NW_011902349.1:0-1319 GCF_000151845.1 Pteropus vampyrus | reverse complement strand
CATCCGCAGGGGTGGGGAGGCCGGACCAAAGGACAAGGACTGGAGGGGCGGCTGCCTCACTTCCTAACAAGTCTGCAAGACCCGGAGCCCTTTCCAAGCCCAAGCTCCCAGGAACGTCCCGTGTTCAAGCCAACATGGAGGGGCGGGGGGCGGGGGCCGGGGTCGGAGCGGCCCGCACACACAGTACCCGGCTGTTTGTGTACCGACTTTCAGGTGATAGCTAATAAAAGCTCCGCACGCTATCGCGCTGTCTCAATTCATCAAGGATGGCAGGGGACATGACAGAACTGCGAGGTTCCACACTCGATTGACGGGCAGGAGACTCCCGCACCAAGTATCTCCATTAGGGAAAGCTGGAAATTTCAAGATGACTGAAAAGGAAACTAGCGTTTAGGGAATTATAAACCCATCTCGCGCACAGCAAAGGAGAAAGGGCATCAAGTTTACTTGAGGCCTAGTTTACTGTGGGCAGATTACTGGGGTGACCGGTAAGTGGCACCAGAATCAGAAATCCAGGAACTGGGGGCGGCCTGCAGCAGTCTTCATGGCCCCACGATATTCAAATACAGTGTGTTCCTTTTCTATTTGCATCCTTCAGACATGCCATTGTGTGCCCCCTGCCCAACCGCCATGCTGCGGCTCCACAGGTTTTACAGAAAATTTTCACCACCTGTTTAAAAAGAAAAATAATTCAGCCTCTTCACATAACCCTTCTGAGCAAACAGCGTCTTTTTTTTTTTTTTCTTCTGTTCATAAAAGAAGGGAATTTCCTCATCTGGTTTTTAGCCCAAACACTAGTAGTCGTCAGAGGGTCAAAGGTGTCCTGGGGGGTTACACTGGTGCTGTGAGGTGGCAGGATCACTGAGGCAGCATCAGTTGGTGTCCATGCTGCAAGCCTCATCATCCCCCATGCCCTGCTGTGAGCTGCTTGGTCTCGTCCCTCTATCCGAGGATCCAGGAAAATTGGTGAGTGAAGGCGTTTTATAAAACTCATCATCTCGACGCTGGTAAAATAGCACGTAAGCTGCCTTTGTCTAAAACACAAGAGGGAAAAAGTCCATTCACTGGTTGGGAAAAAATCACCCATTCTTCCCAGCTTCTCTCTCACTGTTTAAAACATACCCCTCTTAGGGATCTGCTATCTTGCCCTGTGCATCCACACACACAGGCGACCCTCAAGGCCTTTCCACCTCAGGCTGCTTGTGCTGACCCTGCCCAGGGAGCTGGAAAAGGCAGATGCCCTGTGACAGAACCGTGAGGAGAGTCAAGCTTCTCATTAAAGGGAGTACAAGAAGAAATGGCAGCCAATTCTTTCTCCA
>NW_011902348.1:0-1733 GCF_000151845.1 Pteropus vampyrus | reverse complement strand
CTTCAGACTAACCTTCCAGTGACCATTTTCCTCCACAACAAACTATTTTCTGTTTGTATAGGGTACACCCCCTCATGGATAAAGAAAATCTAAACAGACACTCATGACTAGCAACATTACAATGTCGTCAAACACAGCTTCGAGGTATTCTTCCTGGTGTCTTCAGGGCAAGGCCACGAAGGAGCAGAGCCGTGGGGTGCTTAACCATGTTCTAGCTGGATTGCCATGGTGAGGACCAAAATGTCAATCAATGTGTAAGTTTGGGGCAAAAGGGGCGCTCATGGAAAAGAAATCGAAGAAGATACAAAGAAATGGAAAGATATTCCGTGTTCTTGGATTGGAAGAATCAATATAATTAAAATGACCATATTACCTAAAGCATTATACAGATTTAATGCAATCCCCATTAAAATCTCATAGGCATTTTTTAAAGAAATAGAACAAAACATCATCAGATTTGTATGGAAGCACAAAAGACCCCAAATGGCCAAAGCCATCCTGAGAAAAAAGAACGAGGCTGGAGGCATCACTCTGCCCGACTTCAATTATACTACGAAGAGACAGTAATCAAAATGGCATGGTATTGGCAGGAAAACAGACACACAGACCAGTGGACCAGAATCGAGAGTCCAGAAGTAAACCCATATTTATATGGGCAAATAGTTTTCGACAAAAAAGCCAAAAACATACAATGGAGAAAGGAAAGCCTCTTCAATAAATGGTGCTGGGAAAACTGGAAAGCCACCTGCAGAAGAATGAAACTAGACTGTTGTCTATCACCACACACCAAAATTAACTCAAAACGGATTAAGGACCTGAATATAAGACCTGAAACAATAAAATGCATAGAAGAAAACATGGGAACTAAACTCAAGGACCTTGGACTTAGAGAGGATTTTATGAATTTGACCTCAAAGGCGAGGGAAGTAAAAGTAAAAGTAAATGAATGGGACTATATCAAACTCAAAAGCTTCTGCTCGTCAAAAGAAACTGTCACCAAGGTAAAGAGACAACCCTCTGAAGGGGAAAATATATTTGTAAGCAACGCCTCCGATAAGGGCCTAATATCCAAAATATACAAAGAACTCATACGACTCAATAGCAACAAAAAAACAAATGATCCAATCAAAAAGTGAGCAGAGGACCTGAACAGACACTTCTCACTAGAGGACATACAAATGGCCAACAAATATATGAAAAGATGCTCAGCATCACTAGCTATTAGGGAAATGCAAATCAAAACCACAATGAGACACCATCTCCCACCTGTTAGAATAGCTATAATCAACAGGACAAGTAATAACAAATGTTGGAGAGGATGCAGAGAAAAAGGAACCCTCATACACGGCTGGTGGGACTGCAAATTGGCACAGCCACTGTGGAAAACAGAATGGAGGTTCCTCAAAAAACTAAGAATTGATCTACCATATGATCCAGCAATCCTACTACTGAGTATTTACCCCAAAGACTTGAAAACCCATATCCGAAAAGATATTTGCACACCGATGTTCATAGCAGCATTAGTCACAGTGGCCAGGACATGGAAGCAACCGAAGTGTCCTACGATAGATGATTGGCTAAAGAAGCTGTGGTGCATACATACAATGGACTCAGTCATAAGAAGAGATGAAATACTACCATTTGTGACAACATCGATGGACCTCGAGATAATCATGCTAAGCGAAATAAGCCAGACAGAAAAAGTGGAAAATCACATGATATCACTTATATGT
>NW_011902347.1:0-2088 GCF_000151845.1 Pteropus vampyrus | reverse complement strand
TTAGGAGAAGTCGCCAACAAGGTCACCATGGGAGTGGCAGCCTCCAGTCCGGCCCTGGAACTCCCAGACCTTTTGCTGCTGGCAGGCCCCGCCAAGGAGAATGGACACCTACAGCTCTTTGGGTGACTGTCCCCACCCCAGCCTAGACCTGCTCCTTCTCCCTGGGCATCCTGGGCCCCTTGAAGCGCCGCCTCTCACCCATATGACCACCAGGGCCGGGTGCTTTGGATGGCTACCACCCCTCTCTGTGCTGCTGGCCACCCGGGAGAATGAGGACAGGGCATTTCACAGAGGCTAGAAATCAGGGGTAAATAGTCATGAGGGGTATAGTCCTCGGCCACATCCTGGCAGGGGTCAAGAGAATGACCTTTTATGCAGAGAATGCTGCATGCTAGGCGTCCCCCGCATGCACATCATCTCGTCTCTGACATCATACTCTCATATGGTGGGTCCCCTTAGCGCCATCCTCCAAAGAGGTAAACTGAGACCCAGATTGGGGAGCAGCTGCCGCTTGCCCAGGGTCTCACGGGGGGTCAGGCGCGGGCTGGGATCAGAGCCTCAGGCTCCCCTGACAGAGACCTCTCGATTCTCCAGCCCCTGTGCCACACTACACACTGCCCCTCAGGTCTTCGTGCTTTCGCAGAGAAAGTAATGCAAGTCCCACTCCAAGGTACAAAACACACACGGCATAAAATACACTTTTCTCCCGTCCTAGGCTCCTGTCTCCAACTCCAGCTGCAAATACCAAAATATTTACACGAGTTGAGTATCTTTACAGAGACATTCTGCCGGTGGATTTCACTTTTTTGACTACATGTCACAGTTAATGGGGGGGGAGGGAGAAGGAAAAAAGGAAGAAAGGCCGACTCACATTGTCCCCCCCCCCCCACACACACACAGCCACAATCCTTTGCAGTTCTGAGATTCACCAAGATCTTTTTGTAAGTGAAGTGGCAGAATCAGACTCTGACGGGAGCTAACTGAAGGCTACTTACAGCCTTTACTTACCCCCCTCTATAAATTTAAAACATTTCACAGAGCGGCATTTGGACGCCCTGTGCTGCGCTGGACATTTTCCCGTCTGCAATGTTCCTTTTCTTTCCAGTGCTAAGAGTATCCCACCAGCTGATCTCACAGCTCACTGAGTCACAGCTTGCAGCTGGAAGGACTCAGGATGGTGCTGAGGGGGGCTTTGACCCCCAGTCTCCTTCAGCACCCTCCTCCCCCCCAAACATGCCATGCAGGTAAAACCATGGAGCTTGCTCTGCAAACTCGGCCTCAAGACTCACCCCGGCCCCTCCCTCCTAACTAGCTCATCTCCGATGGGCGACGGGTGTCTCTTGGCCCTTTAAAAACAGCAGCAGGCACATGCCCTATGCTCCTTTTCCTCCGCTCACTCCCTCAACATGCCGTCAATATTCACTTCATAGCAACGTGAGGACAGCCACCGGGTCCTCTTTTGGACATACACGACTGAACTAGCTCTGTCCCCTGGGACACCAAGCTTGCATCTGCCCTCTTGCTGGTACAGCGCAGTGGGGAACATCCCAGAATGACTGTCTGACGCCAGACGGCCTGGGTTCAAACCCTGGCTTCTCCTCTTCACTGGCTTTGGCCGAGTTCCCTACTGGTCTGTGCCTCAGTTTCCTAATCTGGGACATGGGGAGGAGAGAGAGCACACCTCCAGACTGCAGGCGGGTAAACTGAGAAAATGCGTGTAAAGCGCTTGGAACAGCGCCCGGCACAGAGCACGTGCTCTGTAAGCGTCAGCTGTTAATGCTTCCGTTTCGGGACCGCAGCAGGTGGAATGCTGCACTGAGGGATGTTGAGGTTGCGTCGGGGGCCTTGGGGTGCAGCGGCCGGGGGCCACCCATGTGCACGAATGTGAGAGTATCTAAGATTGATTCCTAGAGGTAGAATTGCTGGGCGGGAAGAGGGTAGGTGGCACCCCAGTGCTGTGGTTAGGAACACGGACGACTTGGGTTCAAATCCCACTGTGATCTGGGGCAGGTTACCCACCCTCTCTGGATGGCTTCCTCCTCTGCCTTGTTGGACCTTGAATCAGGCTGGGGGCCTGAGCAATTTATT
>NW_011902346.1:0-2060 GCF_000151845.1 Pteropus vampyrus | reverse complement strand
AAGGCATTCCCTCCTTACCTATTCCTAAGCAGTACATTAAATAATGCTGTACTGTATGAAGCTGATATGCTCATTTTCCATGAGGCACATTATACCTGGAGCTATGGTTCTGAGAAGGGACGGTACAGTGGAGTTAGATCCAAAGCTAACGTGAGCACACTTCTCTCAGTAGTATGAGCTTTGGCCCCATGCCCAGATAGGAATCTTGGCCACTTACTAGCCATGGAACTTTGGACAAGTTACTTAGTTCCCTCTGAGTCTCTGTTTTCCATCTGAAAATGGGAAATAGGAGATTGAATGAGGAGGAGTATAAAGCAAAAATCAAGAGACTAACACATGATAGATGCTCAAAGGTTAAACTGGCCTTTACACACGATCACCCCACTTCTGATCTGCATCCTCATTCTTAATCTCTCTCCTTACCTGGCTGCCACCCAATGCAGTGGGCCCTCTCAACCCCACTGCACCCCTCCCACACACACAAACCTCTGTGGGTCTGGCAATATTCTGTCATTAGGACTGCTGGCAATGTTAGAGGTCTCAGCCCGCCCCATCGGCAAGCATTCTGTTCATCAGCCTTCAGTGTCTGGATGAAAACCCACTCTAAGAGAAAAGTGCTGCAGTGTTGAGGGTCTGCTATACCTGGAACAACAAACACAATATAAATGAAACAGAGAACTTTGTCGGAAAGATTCCTCTCCAACCAAGAGAAAGGGACAGGTGCGAGTGAGCCATACAGCCCAAGGGTGAGGACCACAGACTGGCTGGGGCTTGGCTCAGCCACTTGCTTGGAGTGCGCATTCGAGCAACGTAATGTCTCTGACCATTAATTTTCCCCTCTGTAAAAAGGGGCAAAATCAGAGTAGATTTAAGTGACCTCGGATAAGACCTTAGCTTAGTTTCCAGAGCTAGTGAGTAGTTGAAAATGGCTGTTTTTATTACAATGATAGCAATATTACTGATGACTATGATTGTACTATACGTGTGGTTAGAGTGTGAACAAAATGCTACCTAATTGTGGAGACTTAATTCTGCCTTGGGAAGGCAAGAGGGAGAAGTGGATAAGAAAAATGTCAGCAGTAAGGCGGTCCTTGGTCAGGGCCCGGAAGGATGAGGAGAACTTTGCCAGATGGCAGGGAGAAGGTAAGACCCTGCAGGCAGAGAAGGCCCCATGCTGTGACAATGGACGTGATATAGTATCAGCCCAGGGCAATAGATGAGGCTGGAGGATGGAAAGGCAGATTTGGAAGAACCCTGGGTTTACAATGCCCTGCTAAGAAGATAGAATAAATTACTCTGTGATGTGACTCTCTTACCATTTGCTAGAAAAAGGGCCAAGCAATGATACGGACTGAAGGAAAAGCCAGGGTTTCATATGCTAAACACAAACACTGAGGCAGACTGTGGAAAGCACTTTGTCATAATCAATATTAATGCTGTCTATTGGCCCACACGGGAAATAACCGCTAAAAAAACAAGCTGTCGTTAGAGCTCAGTTAGGGCTACTTAGAAGCCAAGGAATTCAACAGTTAATCCTGACTCAGAGGACTCACTAGTTTGCAAGAAAATACATTTCTAAATCTCAACTTAAAAAAAATTTTTTTTAACAGTTCTCAGTGGATTAAGAGATCCAGCATGTGTAAGCACAAATGTGTAATATGCAAGTACTTTTCAAAAAAAATGTTGGAAGAATTTCCCCAACAAGTTCTTTGGTAGAGGGAGGTTGGATTTTTTTTTTTCCTCTTTTTTTTTCTATTTTGCAGCTGCAGCAGAATATGTTTAAAAAAAAAAAAAAAAAAAAAGACACTCTGGCCAGCCAACTTCCTTTCCAAACATTTGGTCCTGAGTAGCTCCTGCAAAGAACAGTCAAGTGTAATAGACGTGTAGGAATGTGGCAATTCATTTGCTTTATTTCTCCAAAATTATTGCTGATTGCAGGTTTGGGGGAAGGGATGCGTGGGAGAAATTGCTCTGTTTTGTTGGGTCTCATTTGGCCTAGGAATGCAGTTCCAGGACTTTCTACCTTTCTCAGCTGAGCAGTTCATTCAGGTCCTTCCTCT
>NW_011902345.1:0-2366 GCF_000151845.1 Pteropus vampyrus | reverse complement strand
ATGTTTGCTTTCACTAGACAAAGAGACAGGGTCAGCAGTTCTTAATATATAAATAATGTCATGTAAATGTTACCAAAAATATTTTCTAATTTTTGTTTGGATTAAGATGTTATACACCAATATTTGTCCTGTTTAATTTTCTGTTTACAAACCACAGAAATAAGTCAGAAGAAAGGTAGAGAGGAAATCAAAGGCTATATAATTAAAATTAAACATCACTAAAGTAACATTTGAACCTCAAATAGTATATTGATATTACAGGGGAAGTTCATGGCAGGATGGTTAAGTTATTGAAACAAAAATACATTTAAGAAAAGATTGGCCACAAAAATAATATAAATTCAAGTATAAGAATTAACTTAAGCATAGAGATTAAAACATGAAACTTTTTATATTTTATGGTTTTTCCTTTGGGAAGAAAATACACATTTTTTTATCCCTATTTTGTAAGGTAAGAGTTCTAAGGTCGATGATAACTCTGCTGCAGTGTATATTAAATCAATGTGTGTACTTTTTGTGAATGTTACTACTGATAGTTCAAACGCGCTCTCTTTCTTTGATGTCTACAAAAATGATAACCAACTGTATGTATGTGGATGATGTGCCTTTCTGGATACACCCCCTTTTGACTTCAAGCCGGTTGATAATTGGTACTTTTGCAATAAGTGCATTTTCAACTACCTGAATCAAGACTTTCATAGCAATATCACTTACTGGTTCTTGACAGCTAATGAAGTGGCAAAGCAGGGCTGATAAACTCCAGAGCCTATCAAGAGGATTGAGTGTAGCTTTTTTTAGATTCTGATTTACTAAATGAGGTGGAAGTCATTAAGTTCATCAAACAAACTCAGCTATGAACTTTTAAACTAGTTTTTTGATTTTTTTAAGTAGAAATAATTTCTCCTCTTTGAGTGTTTAAAATGATAAAACAAGTTATAATTGGGAAAAGTCTAGAAATGTTTTTTTTGATTTTTAATTCTACTAGTTTCTATCACTTTTTGAGTTTTATCAGTAGTAGCATTTAGCCCAATAAAAAAATAAGTGCCTGTTTAAAAGAAAATGTAAAATTAAAATAAATTTTTAAAATCTTGGAAATCTTGTTTTAATAGGTAATGCCACTTAAGGATACAGGAAAAGACATAACCTCAGCTTTTATTTTATTTATTTTTTAATTTTTAATTAGGTTTATTCGGGTAACATTGGTTAATACAATTATACAATTTTCAAGTGTACATTATCATTTGATATTTTTATATTCTATTTTGTGTTTACCACCCAAAGTCCAGTTTCCTTCAGCTACCATTTTTGATCCCCTTTGCCACATCACCCTCTCCCTAAACCCTATATTTGACCTCCTTTACTCTGTTTACCTCCCCCTACCTTCCCCACTCCACTAGTAACCACTAGTCTATAGTCTTCTGGTAACCACTAGCCTATTGTCCATATCCATGAGTCTCTGTTCGTCTGTCCTGCTCATTTGTTGCTTTTAGGTTTATATCCCACATATAAGTGATATCATGTGATTTTTAACATTTTCTGTCTGGCTTATTTCACTTAGCGTGATTATCTCGAAGTCCATCCATGTTGTCGCAAATGACAGCATTTCATCTCTTCTTATGGCTGAGTAATATTCCACTGTATATATGTGCCACATCTTCTTTAGCCAATCATCTATCGTAGGACACTTCGGTTGCTTCCATGTCCTGGCCACTGTGAATAATGCTGCTATGAACATCAGTGTGCAAATATCTTTTTGGATATGGATTTTCAAGTCTTTGGGATAAATACCCAGTAGAGGGATTGCTGAATCATATGGTAGATCAATTCTTAGTTTTTTGAGGAACCTCCATACTGTTTTCCATAATGGCTGTACAAATTTGCAGTCTCACCAGCAGTATATAAGGGTTCCTTTTTCTCCTCATCCTCTTCAACATTTGTTATTACTTGTGCTGTTGATTAAAGCTATTCTAACAGATTTGAGATGGTATCTCATTGTGGTTTTGATTTGCATTTCCCTAATAGCTAGTGATATTGAGCATCTTTTCATATATTTGTTGGCCATTTGTACGTCCTCTAGGGAGAACTGTCTGTTCAGGTTCTGTGCCCAATTTTTGATTGGATCTTTTGTTTTTTTTGTTGTTATTGAGTCGTATGGGTTCTTTGTATATTTTGGATATTAGGCCCTTATCGGAGGTGTTGCTTGCAAAAATATTTTCTCATTCGGATTGTTGTCTCTTTACCTTGTTGATGATTTCTTTTGTTGAGCAGAAGCTTTTTAGTTTGATGTAACCCCATTCATTTATTTTGGTTTTTACTTCCCTTGCTTTTGAGGTCAAATTCGTAAAATCCTCTTTAAGTCTAAGGTC
>NW_011902344.1:0-2932 GCF_000151845.1 Pteropus vampyrus | reverse complement strand
CTCTGTCCCTTCAAACTCTCCATCCCTCCCCGTTCCATGCTCCGCGCTTTCCTGGATCGTCCAGGAGTCTAAAGGGAAGCCGTCAGTCCACGCAGTCCTGTCCTGCAGACACAGCGTTAGGGTCCGTGGGAATCAAAGGTGAACGTCCATCTCAGAGTCGGTGTCACCTTCTAGGCGACAGTCTCCTCCACAAAGGCGAAGCGGGTGGAGCGGGGGAGGGAGGTCTCGCCTCGCGCGCACGTGATCCGATCCGGCTCTAAGGAGAGGCGACCTCTCGTCTGTGCCTCTCGTTTGTTCCCTGGAGTCTTTCTTAGGGACCAGGAGCTCGGTTCTGGTACCCAGCGACTCCTGGCCCCGTGCCAGGGTCTGGAGCCCCAACTCCACGTCCCACGCAGCCCACGCCCTCGGGGAGGCCGAGGTTGGCATTCTCAACTACGCAAAGATTTACAGTAAGAGTGAGAAGCAGCCACCTCCGAGTCCCTCCCCTCCCCACCGCGGAGAAGGTGGAGAGAGAAGGCACTTGTCAAACGCAGCATGGGGCCCCATGGGGCGTCCTCAGTGGTCCCTCCTGTTAACTTAACCCTAAAGTATGTACACAGGGGCAAAACATTTTTCTTTCTTTTTTCTTCTTTTTTTAACCCAAAAGCCTTATTGAAAGGAGGAAAGGGATACCGACATACTTTCTTCAATTCATACGGATTAACTGGCACTCGGCTTTTTTCCCTCTGAGACCAGATTTGACATGGTCACGAGGAAGGAAAGACAGAGCCCTCGAGCCCCGGCTGTGGAAAGGGGTGGTGCCCCCCAGGGTCGAGAAGGTGGCACAGAGGGACTGGGCTGGGAACCACGATCGAGCGTGCCCCGCAGAGGCGCCCGCCCCCCGCGACAGGGCTGGAGGCTGCCCGGCCGGGGAAAGCAGCTCCCACCTAACGCTTTCCATGTGCCCCGTTTCCTTTTTCCCGAAGAGAGCGTCCAACACATGGGTCCACCCTTCTCCTGCAAAGGATCCAAAATGAGGAAATGAAAAAAACAGAAAAGAAAAAAAACAATAAATCTTCGCCTCCAGTCAGGAAATCCACTGGCCACTCTTCAAGAATGCTGACCTCTGTCCAGTCCAGGGGACGGACGCAGCGTTCCACACTCGCGACCCGTAAAACAGAGGACACGGAGTCAGGAAGGACCTGGAGCGCGGACCGAAGGAGAGTCACACTCGGGCCCGTTTGGGAGGCGTTCGGCTTCCTTTCTAAAACCCGGACTTGGATGTGTGCTGTTAAAATTTTGTTATCCAAACGGAATTGAACCAAATGGTCCAGAGAGGTCCTCGGATTCCCCACACATCCTAGGAAAGTAGAGAAACACAAGCCCAGGGAGAGCGCCCGAAGGTCCCCTGTGCGGGGCTGATCCCGCACCGGGCGTGTTCGGAGCTCAGAGCGAGGAGGCTCTGCCGTCGGGCGAATCCAAGTGTTCATATACACATCGACGTTTCCGGATGTGCCGCCCTAAACGAGTTTCTTAAGCTTTCCGAGGCTCTTTGCTCACCTGTAAAATGGGGACAGCCATACCCTCCCCACAGAGATGCTTTGAGACTCAACATGTCAATCCGTGTAGAGACCTCACGTTTGACCTGATACTCAAGACGCTCAATCCCACTGTTGACGAAACTCAAAGCTTTATCGGTATTATTTTTGACTATTAACAAGTGAGGACTAAAGGTATTTTTCGTCTGCTGTTTCTCGTGTCGAGACGTGTGAATGAGCACAAAGGCAGAGTGGTTCACGTCTCTGTCACGGGATGTCATCGTGGCTTCTCTCAGCCAACTCTCACCGTCCCCGGCGTGTACCTTGAAAGCAGAGTCTTAGAAAGGAACATTTACTGTCCTACTTTCCCAAGGTACATTGTTATCTATTTGAAATGCAATTATATTGGGGGTCAAAGGTGCTATTTACGTTGGGTAAATTTTACTTGGGATCCTGGGGAAGTGATGAGAACTGAAATAAGATGCTTACGGCTGATGAAAGCCGTTTCTTCTAAACATTTTTAATCCCTGGTTTTAAGCAATTTGAAAATGATTTGATGGGTGGAGTCTTTTCATGTCTTTTGTCATCCAGTTTGGACGGTTTTATCCATTATTTATTAAAATCTTTTTTTCTAATATATGTACCATGGGGATCTCCAAAGGAGACTTTTGGAAAGATCGCTTTGCTTCTTTCTGGAGAAAGAACGGGGCCGGGGAGAGCAGGGAACACAGGTGGATGCAGGCAGGTGCTTGGGACACCAGTGCTCACACTCAGATGCAGGACGAGCGGTTCACGCTGGCCGGGTGATGCTGAGGGCGAGGAGGGAATTAGGTCGATCTGAATGTTTGCGAGGTAAAATCAATGGTTTCCGTAGCCGTGGGTGTGAATGAGCTCGTCCGTGGTCAACTGCGTTTGGAAGAGGAGAGAAACTTGGACAAAACACCCAGGAATCTTGACATTCAATAATTCTGCAGATGAGCCTTCCAGGGAGCGAGCAGTGTCGACAGAGATCAGAAGAAAACCGGAGAATATGTTCTCACAAAAATTAAGGAAAGAACGTGCTTCTCAAAGCATGAAAGAGCGAAGCGGAAAGCATTCTTTCTACGCCATCTTCCCGCCTCGATATTCAAACCTGTTCCTTTCACTCTCAAGATTTCTTTTAAATCGTGAGAGGATGGTTGACTTTTTTTTTTTTTCCTCAACCACCCTCCACGGCCCTCCCGTTTGGCAACCATCAGCTTGTTCTCCGTATCTACGGGTCTGTTTCTGTTTTATTTTGTTTGTTCGTTTGTTTGGGGTTTGTTTTGTTGTTGTTTTTTTTTGTTGTGTTTTTTTTTTTTAGATTCTGCATATAAGTGAAACCACACGGTGCTTGTCTTCTCTGTTCTCCTCACCCTCAAGACTTTCAACCACGC
>NW_011902343.1:0-1838 GCF_000151845.1 Pteropus vampyrus | reverse complement strand
AGTACCCTCCTCTAAAGACTCACAGCATAGCAGGCATACTAAAGGCTCTGAAAAGGACTGTAAGAGAGGAAGATGCTTATTAAGTGCTTCCTAAACTTACTGTGCTTATCAACTTCCTTAACAATGAGTGTCCCCAAAAAATCCACACTGGGAAACACGCTGGTATCAGGAAAGAAGTAACGTGCCTATTCGACCAGTCATCAGCAGCTTGGGTCCAATTTTTCCAGGTGATTCGACACCTAACCTCGCTCACTGTCCACTCCCTTCCTGCAGGGAGAAACGGACAGCAAAGCCGCTCTTCTCCCCATTACCCCACAGCCTGGACCCCACTGGATGCGGGCTCGCTGTGCAGCAGACCACCTGGGGCTCCACGGAGAGAAAACGCCCCCCCGAGCGACTGCGGATCACAATCTATCATCTCCAAGGCATTTAAGTGCTCCCAGTTCAAGAACTTTCAAAGATTCACTCTTACATTCATTTTTAGGGTTATAAGTCTCAGAAAATCCTAGTCTTTTAACAGCATCGCCGACAGCCCTCACTTAATCACTCTGCTAGATCATATATAAAAACAAAATGGAGCTAAAAAAAAAAAATCATTCCACGTTAGCGAGCAGATGTCTAGCCCATTTGCAATTAATACGACCCACTTCCATACAATCAGACTGCTTAAAATTCCTGGAACAAGATGTAAAAGTTAAGATGCAAATGCTCCAGGTTTAATGAGAATGAATGGAAGTGATAAAACCCCCTCTCCCCTTGAGGGTAGGTACGATCTCCGTATAAGCCCCAACTGCACACTAAATTTATCAACAAAACAATCATTTGATAAAGCCCGCGTGAAGAAGAAAGTAGAACGAGGAGTCAGAAGTGTATTCTGAAAGCATTTCCTACCAAAATTAAATGGTATCAAAGCCATTTTTCGCTTAAGCAGCTTTTAGAGAAAACCTGACTCACGTGGATGCATCCCCCCCAGTTATCTGACGTACAGGGGCTTCGTGCATTTCTCTGATCCTGCCTGTGACCTTCATGGACAGCAGAGGGGAACAGGAAAGACCAAGGACCGCACTTAAAATCCCAGCTCCGCCACGTACCGTGACCTTGAGCGAGTTACTGAACCTTCTGAATCTCAGTGTTCTCATCTCCGAAATGGCAGTGACATCATGCACTGAGGGGTCGGCGTAAAAATCTAATCAGCAAGCATATGTAAAAGGGCCACATGAAGAGCCAACCACGTGGCAGGCGTACGCGCTGGCGGTAAGTATCAGAATCCTGCTCGTGACGGCGGGGGCAAGCTTTTCTAGAACCACGAGCCGAGCCGAGCCTTTCACTTTTATTTCTCCCCGCCGGGAAGGCCCTTCTGTCTGCTTCTGAGACCTCAGCCCTTCCCTGAGGACGCAGCCGTGGCTGCTCCTAGAGTCTGTGTTTTTGCCAGGCACTGGGGGTTTCGGGGTGTGGACTGCACCCCAGTCTGTCCGAATCAGATACCGTGACTCTGCTTCATTCCATTAGCTCTGGGGTAAGACTAGAATTTCAAGCACCCGAAGTCCAGCAAGTCTCCTCCGATCACTGGCCTGGGGCCCACCGTGGGCAGCACAGAGCTGGTCTTTGCTGACTTAAACAATGGCCAAGAACTTGGACTCTCATAGCGCTTTTCGTGCCCCCGTCTTCGTTCATTCAGTGGTTACTAACAGCGTCTTTGTGCTGGGCACAGCTCTAAGCCCTGGAAACGTGACAAGGAACAAGAAAGAATTCGATAAAATCCTATTCTTCTGGGGGAACTCAGTCTAGCGGGAGGTCTGCTCGAGGCTGAGGGTGGGAGCGCAGGGACCGGGCACTGA
>NW_011902342.1:0-1487 GCF_000151845.1 Pteropus vampyrus | reverse complement strand
TGATAGACATTCCTAGATGCTTCTTCAATAAATAAAGCTGATTGGGACTTATGAGTAAATGATGACAAGTGACAAAGCAGTATAGAGATTCCTCTCTTGGCCAAGCTGCTATTTTATTGAAAATCATTTCTCACTCAAGCATGACAACATGCTCTTGGCTTGTGGCATCGCAGCTACACATATCTTTTCTTTTGAGAAGATCATATTAATTAGTGATAGGAGTTTCCCTCTTTGTCAGTTTGAAGTGAAATTAGGCTGGTTTCTTAATTTCCTCCACCCTCAACTCCAATTATTTTACTTGGGTAAGTAAACTGTACAACCCTTCATATAAAGTCTCAGGGAGAAACATCCAACATGACATTTATCATGCAATAGCGCCTATTCAGTATGAAAAAAAAAAATTGCCTTGCTTTTTCTGATGTAGTACCCTTAAATTGAAGTTGTGTGCCCAGTAAGGAAAGAACAATATCTATATTTCATATTTCATTGCATCAAATCCCAGCTTCCTCTATCCACTCAAAAAATTGCAAGTGATATATGTAATCATTCAAGAAGATGAGATTTAACGAGATATTTTTGACGGGTTTCTAAAGAAACAGCAAAAGAGTAAAGAAGTAGATCCTTATTTTAAAACAAATTCAACTTAAAAAAAAATTAAAGAAAACCCACAGCTAAGTTTCTAATCAGTCAAGATATTGCATGATGTATTTCTGTTAAGAATAAAAAAATGGAGACTCGGTATAAAAAAAAAAAAAAGAGAGGATTACTTGGATTTTAAAGGCTACAAAGTTCCAAGGTGTTTATTTGATGAAGTCTTTGTCTTATAGTCACCAAGCTTCATCCTGTTTCTATAATCACAATGCAGAATTTACACTCTGTAATTATCTTTAATTGTAAAGATTCACAACCCCTTATTAAGCTAAGAAGATAGTAGTTGTGCATATTGAAGAACACGTGGACTCCAATAGCCTGTTTTGACTTCTGAATGATTTTGATACTCTCTTGAACAGTGATTACCCCATTTTGTTCTTTGTTTTTGGTGAGTCTCTTAAAGGAATAAATGCTGAAGACATTATCTTAGTAACTTTCTTCATTGCAGCATGGTTAACAAAGATGCCATGTGAAGATGATCTGCTTCTACTTGTGTATCTACAGGGAAAAGTAGCTCATTACTACAGGTGCCACTTATTTTGGCTGCAGTTTAAAAAAGACATTCTATAATATGTCACTCTCTATCAGTGGCTCTAGTTTCACCCAAAACCAAGAACTAATAGAAGGTTTTACTTACCTCTGAAAGGATAACTAAGCTGATAGTGTAGAAGTCACTGATATACTTGCATACCTCTACATTTGTTAGCCTGAAAACAAGCCATCCTCCTCCCAACAGCATGTACGCGTGCACACACACACACACACACACACACACACACACACCACCATCACTATCTATACAGTCTAAACTTTTATACTATATGTAAACTCTATTG
>NW_011902341.1:0-1377 GCF_000151845.1 Pteropus vampyrus | reverse complement strand
TTTGCTTCCTTCAAGTTATGCAAAAAATCATATTTTGGATTTATCTTTTTATATCACTTCCTTCTATTTAAAATCAGAGAGAGATACATGGATTTATTCCAGCCCCATAATCTAATGTCACATTTGTTTGGTTGCCAAATAACCATTTGCTAGAGACATACTGTTCTCATAACCCTTATATAATTTGGAGTGAATCCCCTCCTAACTGTGGTAAGGAAATATTTTTTACCCAGAGTGTACTTGCAGAGACTATTTAAAATAGCACATATGATTCGAATGTTTACCTTTAGCCATTGCTCTTCAATCAGATAATTAATATATATTTTATAATAATAATAACTATTATAATGACAAGTAATATTTAGTGTCTAGTATCTAAATGCAGGATTAGACATCATATTCTATCCTTTCTACATAATTAAATATATCGATGTTCTATAACAAAGTATCTCTTTGGAATATTTGAAAAGCCCCAACCCAGAGTGGATGCTTATATACTCCCCACTTACAATCAAGAGCTCCTTCCCTCATTGTGTACAATCATAAAGGGAGGATGAGAAATGGAATTTCTAAGGCACAAAGGGGTGGTTCCCCAGAGTCTCCACTCACACATGCACCACTGGAAGCAGAGCCTTAGGAACATGCAGGGGGACGATACGGGAGAGAGTTAGAAGGATGAAGGCATCTTTACTTCGATTTCTCATCTTTTGATCCTTTATAAATTGTTTTTTGCCTTCTCTTATCTTCCACTTTAGTTCTTCTATATTCTAGTACCTCTACGTTCTTTTCTGTGTATCCTCTTTTCTCTGAAAAATTTAAAGTCACAGAAGAATGCAGAAACTTTGTGAGGTGTTTGTGATAGGTAGCAAATACCCTTGCATTTAGCAATATGGTTTATGCTAATTTTTCTTACATTTTTCATAAGAAATCATGCAGAATTCTGGCATTGTCATTTGTATCATACATGACTTACATTCATAATTTTTTCATATTGTCTTTAATCTCTCAACTATCTTAATTATCAGTTAATACACATAGCATATCTGAAATAATTCTTAAAGTGATTAGTTCAAGTCAAACCAATTCACACTAAAAATGAAACAGATTTTCCTACTAAAGAGTCACACATTGCCAAAAAATATATAGTCAGCAGTTGATCTTGTCTAAAACACCAGATTTATAATAGTTGGCTCTGATAAATCATGACTGGCCTATTCAGAAGTCATATGTTGTATTAGAAAGCAAGAAAACTTGAGGAATAATATACTTTGACTATTATGATTGTTTCTCATACTTTAAAACAAGATGACAGGGAACAGTGTAGGAGAGCTATGCTTCACTGGATTGTTGCTGACTCAACTAATTTGAGTTATACAC
>NW_011902340.1:0-3047 GCF_000151845.1 Pteropus vampyrus | reverse complement strand
TGAACACAAACACACACTTTTGCTGTATTATCACTCCCACGCGAGCTATTTCTAAATTCAACTCCCAAACCATCAGGTTTGAAAAAGCTGCCAGGATCTGATGTCAGAACCTCTCGCTTTGCCAAGCGCCGGACGTCAGCTCCAACTTCACCCTCGACCCCACACACGCACGTGCGCACACACACACATGCACACGGCTCGGTCACACTTGCACGCTCACACGCACAGCCCCCTTTCCTGTCCAGTTCCTCTCCCCCCGCTGCCCCCAGTCTGCCATGTGAGCGTTGAATCGCTGAGGCCATTTGCAGGTGGTTGGAGCGTCAACACACCCAGCACTCCCCTTCTGCTCTGGCTCCCTGGGCCACACGGAGCGGGGACACCGAGGCAGGCCCTCCGCACCCGCCCAGCCCCCCGCCTGGAGGCCCTGGTCCCCAGGCCGCAGAAGGGGCCGGGTCCCGTAGTCCTGTCCGCCCCACTTCCAAGCTGGGGCCGTCCTCGGCAAGCAGGAGTGGGCACGGCGTCAATGACCAGAACAGAGACGCCATCGAGGGGAAAGTGGGCGCCGGATCCGTTCCAGACAAAAAGCCGGGTCACTGCAGAGCCCTCCCGGGCAGAGGGGTGGGGCAGTGGGGTGCCTCCCCCTTCCCCATGCTCGGGACCCACGCACAGGGACGGTGCTGTCCGAGATGCCAGCGGCCAGTTGCCATGGCCACACTGTGGAACCCGGCACCATTTTCCGAGAGCAGCAGTCGGAGCAAACGGAGGGCGTGTTTTCCAGCGGAGCCCACAAATCTGCTGGGGCACCGTTTCTGAAGAAGCCTGGGGTCTCCCAGGCCCTGGGGGAAGGGGCAGGGGCACGGTCGCCTGCCAGCCTGCCCTCCCCGTCCCTAAGCTGCCTGCTTCCTGCCCCTGAGTGTCGAGGACCTGGAGGCTGGCGCCCTTGACCGTGGTTGCTGGGAATGCAAAATGGCGCCACCACCATGGAAAACAGGACGGAGTGAAAAGTAAACGTGGAACCAACCACCCTCCGATCCAGCCAGCCCACTTCTGGGAAGCCCTCGAAAGCAGGGACGGAGCCTCCACGCAGGCTCGCAGCGGCCAGCAGATGGGAGCAGAAGCGTCCACAGCAGGTGAGCGAGCGGACAGCAGAATGAGACCCCGGAGGATCGTCCGGCCTGAAAAAGGAAGGACATTCTGACGCCAGCTGCCACGCAGGCGAACCTGGAGGGCACCGTGCTACGTGAGGGAAGCCGCTCACAGAGGCACCAATACCGTGTGAGCCCAGTTCTTTGCTACTTCTAGAGGCAGAAAGCAGCGTGATGGGGCCGGGGCCGGGGAGGGAGGAGGCGGAATTGCTTAGGGGGCCAGCGTTTCGGTTTGGGAAGATGAAAGGAGGTCCTGGGGGTGATGGTGGCGCAAATGTGCTTCCGCCACCGAACCGTGCGAATGGCAGACGCTGTATCACCCGTGTTTCATTACAGGGAAAAGAAGAGACCGCTCAGGTGTATGCACAGCTTGTGCTTCCGACCCGAAGAGCAAAGGGCGCGTCCCCTCCTCCGTCCGCCTCCTCCTTCCTCCCTGGCCCTGGCAGAGCCGAGATGCAGGAAGAGGCGGCACTCCCCGCCCCACTCCCCGCCCGCCGCGGAGGCCCCCCGCGGTTCGGCACCTTATCTTAGTCACTGTGGCTTCAATAAAGAGACACCATACACGGAGCAGCTTATAAACAATAGGAAATTGCCCTGGAGGTGAAGTCCAAGGTCATGGGGCCAGCATGGTCTGGAGAGGGCCCTCTTCCCAGTCACGGCCTTCTGGCTGTGTCCTCACGTAGCAGGTGGGCCAAGGGACCTCTCTGGGGTGTCTTCTCTAAGGGCACTAATCCCACGGGGCTCTCCCTCCATGGCCTAGTCCCTCCGTTAGGGCCAGGCTCCTGACAGCATCGCCGTGGGGGGCACGGTTTCCACACACAAGTCTGGGGGAGAGCACGGCACACCTCGGTTCCACTCGGGACCACCAATGTGGAGTTTTACATGAAAGAAGAGAAAATTATCTCCCCCGTGAGCCACTGTCACTTTGGATTATCTAATACAGTCACTTTATGTCCCTCAGAATAAGACAACTAACAGCTCCCAGCCTGCAGAGCGCAGGGGACCGCACGGCTGACAAGCTCTGTCCGAGCACATCGGTCTGAAATATTGGAGTGACAACTGATCTGTCACACGGTCTGGCAGAAACAAGATTAAGTGGCAGTTTAAGGGAAAAAAGTCAATTTTTTTTTTTTTTTTAAAAGAGGGTTTGGAGTTTGTGGGGACACTTCCAGTCACATGATTTCGAGCTCACGAGCGCCCTGAGATCACCTCATCCCACCCTGGACGGGGAGCAGGGCCGACCCCCCGGGCTCCGGCCGGGTGACATACTCCGTGCTACAGGAGCCCCCAGAGCAGCTACCCTCCCTCCCAGGAGCTCAGGAGTTGGGGCGCAGAGCCGTGTGGATGGAAAGTCCTACCCCACTGGGGGGTTCCCCGCAGGGGAGTCGGTGCGGGCAGAGCCCAGGGGAGGGGCGGAGGCTGGGCGAAGCCCGGCCCGAAGGAAGAGCAGGAACCACTCTGGGCCAGGAGAGAAGCCCACAGGCCCAGGGCCGAGCGGGCGCGTGAGGAAGCTGGGGGGTCTGGTCCAGAAAGGACAAAGGGACGGCAAGGAGGAGCTGGAGCCGGCCACCCACTGCGGCACCCCGGCCACACGCGGTCATTCACGTGTGCGTGCATGGGGAAGGTGGAAAGCTCCACTCCTCAGCTGCACGGGCCACAGTCCCCGGGGCCAACAGCCCCCGAGCTGGCCGCAGACGGAAGCTGACCGCCTGGGCCGTGGGAGGCAGGGGCCGTGTCAGGACGAGGGACACAGGCAGGGAGAAGAGGACCCCGCAGGGCTGACGCCGGCCCGTCTCCCCACTCCGGAGCCCGTCTCCCCACTCCGGAGCCCGTGTTCCTTCCACTGAGCCCGCCGTCTGCCTCTGACGGGAGACAGTCACACAGGATTACTGACCGAGCGGA
>NW_011902339.1:0-2402 GCF_000151845.1 Pteropus vampyrus | reverse complement strand
ACAAGCACTGCAAAACTCTGACAGTCGATGTGATAGCCAAGATGGCTACTAAATGACAAACAAGCAGGTAGTGCATACAGCACAGATACAGTGGACAAAGGGATGATTCCCATTCCAGGCAGAACGGAGTGGGAGGGTGCAAGATTTCATCACACTACTCGAAATGGCGTGCAATTTAAAACTTGTGAATTGTTTATTACTGGAATTTTCCATTTAATATTTTCAGACTGCAGCTGACCACAGGTAACTGAAACCATGGAAAGTGAAACTGCAGATGGGGGGGGGGGACTACTGAAGTTAACTCTATAACTCATCAAATGCTGCTGAAAAGTGAGGTAGGGTGAGAACAAAGGACCATAGGATCTAGAATATGTTGGCTGTAAATGGTCTTAACAAGAGCAATTTTATTGGAATAGTGGGAATGAAAGCCTGACTGGGACAAGCAAAAGAATGAGAGGCAAGAAAGTGGTAAGAGGAGTACCGATAATCTTTTGAGGAGGTATGATGTAAGGCAGTAAAGAAATATGGGACTAGAGTAATATGAAGACAAGGGATTTTTTTTTATGAGACATTATATTGACATAATAACAGAATAACCTAGTAAAAAAGAAAATTAATGACTCAGGAGAGTAAGTGAATAGGTAAGAGAGGATAAGATCGAATGCAAAATAAAGAAACTGGTCTTAGAGCAGAAGGACCTCATCTACTGTAATAGGAAGGAAGGTGGAGAATTTTTGTAGGTCAGCTATTAGATTTTTATGCTGAGAAAATGAGATTGTTCTCATCTGATTCTTTTTTTTTTTTAATTTAAGCGAGGCAACCCTTGGTTGATCTCACAGATTGCAAGGACCTTGTCGTCTTACAATCCCTTTTTTATTTTTTACGCCTACAGTATCTAGTCTTCCTAGGTGATCTCCCAACCAAGTACTAACCAAGCCCAATCCTGCTTAGCTTTCATCTGATTCTTTTGATTTCTCTGTACAGCTGAGAACGAGACAGAAGCATATATTAAAAGTTTTAAGAGATTGACAATGTTAAATAATTGTTACGGAGAAAGAGAAAGCAAAGTTCCTAGGAAAATATGCTGAAAATCTACTTTGTAGTCTACCGAAAATCTACTTTGAGATTTGTATTTATGAATTTAAAATAAGGCCAGTCAGTTAGTTTGGAGTCTTCCCTACTTCAATTCTCCACTGCTCAGGGGCAGCCAGGAAATAGAAGGAAAATTTGGCTTAATCAGTATAGTTTTTTTTTTTTTCAACAACAAAAGCAGATAGGCTGGGGAGTTGAGAATGTATGAAAGGGAATGATTAAAATGATGAGTAAGGAAGAAAGTGAGGGCACAGGATAAAAGACAGAGCCAATAAAATGGGAGCAATTACTGAAGTCAAAGAATTAATACCTCAAAGAATTGTTATGAGGATTAGAGTAAATGTACATAAAGCATTTCGCACATTACCACACACATTAAGCATTCCATGAATAATAGTTGCTTTCATTTATTACTACTTCAAAATTCCTCAGAAGGTAATATTATACTAACCTCACATGGTTGTTTTTTCCAACAATTATGGGCAAAGCACTATTCTAGAAACTGTGACTAGCACAGTAAAAAAGACAAAGTCCCTGGCCTCATGGAGCTAACATTTGAGAGGGCTGATGTAAGAATTAGTAATACATAGGTAAGTACTCGTCACAGTGCCTTACTCACAGTAGGTGCTCGATAAATATGTCATTACCTTCTTTGGCTCCAGTCTCTCAATTTTCTTCCATTTATTATAAACATCATTAGGAGAGTAATATTATTTATTCTTTATATTCCTCTGCTCAAAAAGTTACACTGGTTTCCTACTGTAGTATCTAAACCAGTAGTCTCCAAACATATTTGCTTGCACACTATTTATTTATAAATTACATACATGTTCTACGTAGTACCAACCTGTTTTACACATTATAAAACATACTTAGAATAGTGTACATAGTTTGAATGACTTGTTAGCTATTGTTATTACAGAAAACTTTTTTTTTTAAGCTCTAATACTGTATTTTTGTATCTCATTATTACCTCTTGCAAAACCCACTTTGGAAGCCACTGGTCTACACTCTGTTCGGTTTTCAAAGGCCTCTATTATCTGATCCCATTTCAGATCTATAGGTAGTCATTTCACTGCATCCTAAGTACTTCATGATTCCATTCTCACTCCCTTGTCCTCGCCAGTGACAGGAAAATGTCTAATCTCTCTGACTTTCCAGATCATAACAACCCCCCTCCAAAAAAAAAAACAGTGGAAGCACAATTCTTCACTGGTCTTCTAATCTTCTCTTACTACTTCAAATGATATCAATCTTTCATTTTTCTGATTTCCTATGGTACTTAATAGTCTCTCCATATTTCACTATAT
>NW_011902338.1:0-1601 GCF_000151845.1 Pteropus vampyrus | reverse complement strand
TGTCTATTCTTCAACTCTATTGCTAAACCAGATCATTGCTACATAGAAAAGTTAATCAGTGATTCCCTTGCTAATGACAGCTACACACAGGTCATAAGTGTGATGAATTTTCATAAACCAGATTTACCTGTGTAACCAAGTAGATGAAACAACAAATATTACCAGCATCTCAGAAGTCCCTTCTGGTCACCGTTTCCTAAAACGTAACCACTATCCTGATTTCTGACAATAGTTTTGTGTCACCTACTTACATTCAAGTTTAAACAGAGTAGTTTTTAAAAAAATTTAGTATATTATTTTAAAGTTAAGGCAAAGTTAACCAGGTATGAAATATAGGTCATGCTATTAAAGTAGACAAGTTTGATATTTATTCATCATTGAAACCTTCATGCTGTATGAAGTGTGTGAAAAATAAACATAAGAGCTTGGTTCTGACATTTGTTGGAAACTGTAGATCTTTATCTCAGTCAACTACAACCACAGGATCAAAAATAAATTTTAAAATGCACTAAAAGCTACAACATTTATGCTCTAAATCTTGAAGATGTATTTTAATAGTTTTTAGTTTATTAAAAATAAAGCTAAACCTACAGCATTTATACGGAAAAAAATACTGCAAAAATGAAATTTCCTTTACTAATGGAATTTATGTTCATTTGGAAACTTGTAGCTTCTGCATGTGAATACAGAATATTTTAATATCGTAAGTAGACGCTGCTAGATGGATAACTATGGCATATTTTACATAATATAATTAGACTCTTAGGAGATGTTTTTAAGGAACTAACTCATAGAAAAATTCAGCAAGACATCGACAATTGATTTTTGTCCCCATAGAGAAATTCTGCTTTGCAATTTGGAAATAACTAATAAAAATCTAAAAACTCATTCCAGGCTATCAGTTGCCTGGCCTTGTACCTGGAGGTCAGTCACCAGCTTACCAAAAAGGAAAGTTCGAAAGGCTGGAAAGAAAAGCTAGAATGATATTTAAAATTTAGTAGAAAGGAAGAATGAGAAATGGAAATGTGATTTTAAAAGTAAAAAGGAGAACAGAGAAATTGCTTAATATGATCCGATGTACACAGATCATGTTGTATAAATTTAGGATTTTGCTTAAGCCGAAGAGATTGGCTTAAACCCAAAGCCAGATGCCAACAGAACCAGCTGGTATGGAGTCGCATGCTTGGCAGCCAAAGTTCACACTTGGTAGTAAAAGTTTCGTGATTCAGTTTCTGTCTCCTGTCAAGGAAGGTATGTCTTACCTGCGTCTGAAAATGCTGGCTTTTCTACAACATGTCCTTGATGTGTGTTATTTAAGTGGCTTGGAAATACGTGATTATGTTTCATGTGCCTGTCCCGAGCCTCTTTCCTGATGGAGACAGTGACATTTACAGTTCCTGGAGGGCAAAGTGTTTCTTGGGCTTCAGCTGCTAGTAGTTATCATACATATTCTTTACAGAAAAAAAAAAAAAAAAAAATGGAGAGAAGCCCTGCACTATTAGTAGCCATGTGCCTGTCCCGAGCCTCTTTCCTGATGGAGACAGCGACATTTACAGTTCCTGGAGGGCAAAGTGTTTCTTGGGCTTCAGCTGCTAGTAGTT
>NW_011902337.1:0-2124 GCF_000151845.1 Pteropus vampyrus | reverse complement strand
TTTAGTATCGATGTTTTCTTCTGTGCAATTTCTTGTTTCAGGTCTTACATTCGGGTCTTTGATCCATTTCGAGTTAATTTTGGTGTGCGGTGATAGACAGCAGTGTCGTTTCATGCTTTTGCATGTGGATTTCCAATTTTCGCAGCACTGTTTATTAGAGGCTTTCCTTTCTCCACTGTATGTTTTTGGTTCCTTTGTTGAAAATTATTTGCCCGTATATAGAGGGATTCGTTTCTGGACTCTCGATTCTGTTCCATTGGTCTGTGTGTGTGTGTGTGTGTGTGTGTGTTTTTCTGCCAATACCATACTGTTTTGATTACTGATGCTTTGTAGTATAATTGAAAGTCAGGCAGAATGATACCTCCAGCCTCATTGTTTTCTCAGGACCGCTTTGGCTATTCAGGGTCTTTTGTGCTTCCATACAAATCTGATTATTTTTTGTTCTATTTCTTTAAATAATGCCATTAGGATTTTGGTGGGGATTTTTATATACTAGGGAAATGCAAATCAAAACTACAATGAGGTACTACCTCACACCTGTTAGAATGGCTGTCATCAACAGGACAAGTCATAACAAGTGTTGGAGAGGATGTGGGGAAAAAGGAACCCTCATGTGCTGCCGGTCGGGATGTAAACTGCTACAGCCACTATGGACAACAGTACGGAGGCTCCTCGAAAACTTAAGACTAGGATTACCATGTGACCCAGCAATCCCTCTTCTGGGTATTTACCCCCCAAATTTGAAAATATTTATCTGTAAAGATATATGCACTCTGATGTTTATTGCAGCATTATTCTCGGTGGCCAAGACATGGAAGCAACCAAAGTGTCCTTTGATAGATGATTGGATAAAGAAGCTGAGGTACATAAATACAATGGATTATTACCCAGCCACGAGAAAAGAGGAAATACTGCCATTGGGGACAACATGGATGGAGCTTGGGATTATCATGCTGAGTGAAATAAGTCTGGCAGAAAAAGTTGAGAACCATATGATTTCACTCGTATGTGGGATATAAAACTAAAAGCAACAGACAAACATAACGAACAAACAGAGACACATGGACAGTGGATTAGTGGTTACCAGAGGGAAGGGGGACAGTATAGAGGGGTAAGGAGGGGGTCAAATATTTGGTGGCGGAAGAAAATTTAACTTTGGGTGGTGAACATACAATGCGATATGCATAGGACATATTATTGAATCGTACACTTGAAACCTATTTGATTTTATTAATCAATGTCACCCCAATAATGTTAATTTTAAAAATTCGATATTAGGAAATCTGCTCATTAAGAAAAATTGGATGCTAGGCCTAAAATTGTCCTGTTTCCTGTCATCCTGACCACTATGAATAGCTTTCCTACCTAATGTATTGAGGCTTCCCAGAGGCTCTATCTGTGGAATTTACCATATCACCACCATGGAGGATGCTGAGTAGAGCCTCTCACAAAAACACAAAAACAAGAGGACAACAGGATTCATTATGCCCTGCTCTTTCATCGACCCCATGAGGAGTGTGGGCGGGGCCTCGCTCTTAGTGGGGTCATGGGGTTCTGAAGAGGCATCGACCACTGAGAAGAGGAGAAGCAAGATGCTGAGGAAAACAGGACCCAAGAACCAAGCAATTAACATGTTTTTCATGCTTCGCTATAATTAGCCAGATCAAAGGGCACCTGGGCTCACTGATTTCACCAGGCCCTCATGACCTCCTGAGAACAGTTAGCAAACAGCCCTGTGGCCCTTCAGGAGGCCTAACTGTCCACAGGCAGAACTTGTTTTCTTATAAATCACTCCCTTGTGAACTCTCTGCCAGTGATTTCCAGTTAAGAGCTGCACTTGAGAAAATTCATAGGACTTAAATCGTTCCCATTCCTGGAGTGTTTGCTGCAGATTGCATATTGCTCACACAGACCTCATACAACCCCGCAAGGTAGGATTCCGGTGACGTGGCATGACTTGAGCAATGCCTCATTGCTAGGAAGTGGCAGGACCTGAACTCAGATCTTTCAAAAAGTCAGTGAAGTGCAAACGCTTGAGCACGAAAGGACCGCTCGAGCTGCTTCTCGAACACGTTTTACTCTGGCAGGTCTGAGTGAGGCTGAGAAACGGGATCCTTAAAGGCT
>NW_011902336.1:0-2194 GCF_000151845.1 Pteropus vampyrus | reverse complement strand
CCACGCAACTTAAGTCGCCCTGGTCTTCCGCAGGTCACCACCGCGTGGTGCGAAACCGCGTGGTTCAAGGGTCAAGCGCGTTTCGATTTTGTTCGGTAATGCATTAAATTTAGAAGTTAACTTGGTTGACCCGTCACACTTTAGTATTGCTTTTTTCTTAGCAAAATGATAGCGTTTTCCATCTATTTAATCTTTTGCGTCCTTCAGTGAGGCTTTACCAGAAAAATAAGTTTGATTTATAGAGTCGACCATTAACATTTAAATAGCAAAGTAACACTATTTTACGTAAATATTTGCCTTATCTGTTTTATATGTGTATGCATGTATCTATATCTATATCTACATATATACACATGTGGTTTTATCTTTTTTTTTATTTCTCTTAGAACCATACAGACTTTTGACTGGCGTTGAGTATGTTGTTGGAAGGAAAAACTGTGGCATTCTCATTGAAAACGATCAGTCAATTAGTCGAAATCATGCTGTGTTAACTGCTAACTTTTCTGTAACCAACCTGGTATGTTACTAATGTTATCTCACTAGCTTAAGTAAGGGGGTTGAAAACATAAAAGATTACCTTGGTGCGTATGTAAGAGTTTGTAGGACCTTTCATAAAACTGTTAATTTTTTTTTAATTTGCAAAAATTAAATACCTACATTTGGGCAGTGGTACCAGTGGTATTTGTCTATTTTGATCATTGGAGTTTCTGTTCCAGTATTTTACTCTTTGTTCTAATTTAGAAATTCAGAGGAAGAAGAACATATTTATTTACTTAAACATTTATCGAGTGCCTACTGTGTGTCAGTCTCTGTATGAAGTCTGGAAGTAGAGCAGTGAACAGATTGTCAGGTCTGCTTTAAAGAGTTTGTGTAGCTCTGTGAACGCAGGTATTTCCTGTTTAAGATAGGTTTTCACACTGAGAATTGATTTGTTTTATTAGGGTAAACAGCTGTTGCTTATTCCCCACAGCTCTTTGAATGGCTTTGAGTTTGTTTTGATTGGTTGGTTGGTGTGATTACAATGTTGGGTAATAAAAGTAATACAAATACATAGAAATAGCTGTGCTCATGATAGTACTGGTAGTAATAAGGAAGAAAAACCATTACTTTTACTAAATACTACATATCAGCAAATGCTAGATCTGTTCAGTGATGTTTAGGTTTTGTGTCTATTCTTATAGGTATAGGAAAACATTTTTGAATACTTACTGAGTGATAAAACATTTTAAATTGTTGATTTTTTTTTTCAGAGTCAAATAGATGAAATTCCTGTATTGACAATAAAAGATAATTCTAAATATGGAACCTTTGTTAATGAGGAAAAAATGCGAAATGACCTTTCCTGTACTTTGAAGCCAGGAGATAGAATTACATTTGGAGTGTATGAAAGTAAATTCAGGTAAGAATTTTTAAAATCGATATTAAAAATGGACAGCTTTATTTTCACTAATCAAATTCTAAAGGACGCAGAAGTCTAATTTAGTTCCTACTTAGCTCAGTGGTGAACTTTGTACACATGTGGTCCGTGCGTCTTTGTCAGTGATAGGTAATAACCAGGATAAGAGTTTGAGTAAGGTTCCATTGCATCTTTGAACTATGTTTGTTTGATTCCGCATAGGCGAGGGTATAATATTAACTCTGCAACTCCAGATTTAGGAAGCGATGACTTCATTATTTTAATAATGAAGTTTAATAATAGATAAAAATTAAAATCACATCATGTGATGTGAGCTTCAGGTTTAAAGTTCTGTAGGTTGCCATCTTTGTAATTGATAATATAACTTTGTGTAACTCATTTTTATTTACAGAGTAGAGTATGAGCGCTTGGTTGCATGCTCTTCTTGTTTGGATGTCTCTGGGAAGATGGCTTTAAACCAAGCTATATTGAACCTTGGAGGACTCACTGCAAACAATTGGACAGAAGAATGCACTCACCTTGTCATGAAATCAGTTAAAGTTACCATTAAAGTAGGTCGAATGCCTTGTTATTACGTTAAAATAAGTTCTGTGAATTTAAACTTATTCACCTGCTGTACACAGTCGTTTTTAAAGTCATTTACTTTAAACTTATCAGAATTGTAGATTTGCATATGCTAGTGCCATGCCTTTGTGTACCAACTAGGCGGAAATGGCTTTTTAAAAATGTGTTTATTATGTGCAGTAACACATAAAATTATATTTCAGATTTTGATTT
>NW_011902335.1:0-1749 GCF_000151845.1 Pteropus vampyrus | reverse complement strand
CCTCTCCATGCAGAATGACCCCTAAATCAATCAATCGCTAAGTCCCGAAACCCCAACGCCCCTCCAGCCGACTGGCTCCCCTCCAGGCTGAGCATGCGGGCCAGGGTCTCCCCAGGAGAGGTGACCTGCTTTACAATCGAATATATGATTTGCATCTGAAGCTCAGGCTGCATCCTCAGCAGCGCCTGCAACTGAAACCACCCAAAAGGGAGCTAATAGGATCTGGCTCTCTCCCACAGGAAAGCTGACGAGGCCAGTATTGTGCGGCAGCTCTGCTCAGGGTGCTCGCCATGACCTTGAAACTCGTAAGGAAAAGGAGACCCATGGGTTACCGGCCACTCCGAAGGGCCGCCGCAGGCCTGAGGTCAGTTTCCTGGTGTTGTTGTCCCTCAGCTCCATGCGACCCACTCGAACGATCTGACAAACAAAACTGATTTTCTCCCTTTTCAGGTCTTTGCTTCCGAGGTCCTAGAAATATTAATTTCCACAATTATTTCAGAGCTCCATTACTCGATGCACATTCAAACAAAACAGACAGTGAAAAGATGCTTGGGGACACACTTCTCTGACCAGTTTTTAGCATCTTAATAAGCTGTTCTTGAACTTAAGACACAAGTGTAAGAGTTAAGTTCATGGTCACAGAGTACGTCTTCGGTCTGCAGATTCTAAATGAAGCTAGAGACCCAGAAGACTTCTGAGAAGGGTGTTACTACAACAAAATCGCCATGTGTCGCATGCAGGCACCCCAAAACCCACGCACCAGTGTGGCGAGAGGTCAGAGGGTGACCACGAAAAAGTCATCACAAAAGCAAAAGATTCCACTGAACGCCTCCAGAGGCACTTACCGTAAAAACGGCTCGCAGATTATGTAATCTGTCTATATCTTTAGGCAATCCTGAACTTGACCAGCGAACCAAGTAGTTTTCACTTAAAAAAGAAAGAAGGAAAAACAAATTCATTTTCCAAATGTAACAGGGCAGAGAATGAGCATCCACACTGACTCATAATTAAGATCACAGAGCTGCTGCTCATTAACGTGAGGCAGTGAGTCGCTGCCCGCATAGTGGGACCGACGCCTCCTCTACGAAATCTTTCGCAGGTTTTAATTTTAGCTGTCTAGGGTTATAATTACAGTGGAAGTGTCTGAAAATAGTATTTCAACATTTATTATTTTTAGAGTATATTTGTTCATTTAGAATAACTATAGTCTAAAATTCACCATTCATTTATAGCATAAAATAAATACTGTATGTTTATTTCAGAGCCCAAGACCAACCAAATATGACCTAAAAACACAAACTGAATTCTACCTCAAAAAAGAAATAAAATCTTTTATCAGAAGTGAGAATGAAATTCACCCTGTTTTCTGTTTTCTGTCACATACTAAATTTTTAAATTCCAATTAATACGAGGGAAGATACCGGAGTTTTACACAGACACACGCACACACACAATTTACACCATCACTTTTCCATCTAGACGAAGAGGAAGGTATACGGAGGGACAAAAGCAAGAACCGAGAAAGGGAGCCCCACACCAGAAACGACAGCAGTGGCAGGCGAGAGTTACGATATTTGATTCAGCAAATACCAACTGCTCTAGACACTGTACTCCAGCCAGTCATGCTGGAGGAATCACACATGTCAAAGGCCCAGAAGTGACATTTACAGGGAACAGAAGTTTGAAGAAAGCCAAGGTAAGAGAAGAGTACTCTTTGGGGAATCTGGATGCATAAAATCCTATGAACAC
>NW_011902334.1:0-2242 GCF_000151845.1 Pteropus vampyrus | reverse complement strand
TTCCCCTCCTTATCCATGGGAGATACGGTTCAAGACCGCCCCCCACCCCAAGTGGTTGCCTGAAACTAAGGATAGTACTAAACCCTATAAATACTATATTTTTTCCTATTATATACACACCTATGATAAAGTTTAATTTATAAATTAGGCATAGTAAGAAATTAACAAAAATAACATAAAATAGAACAATTATAACAATATATTGTAATAAAAGTTATATGAATGTCATCTCTTTCCGTTCCTGTCTTCCACTCATAAATGTATTGCCTTTTCCATCTTAACTAAGCACTTATCATGCACTGGGGCTGCAACTTTTGCAGTTTGAGATGCGACAGCAAAATTAGCACAGATTTCTTTTTCCTTCACAATTTCATAGATAGAACATTTGTTCTTACCATGGATCTTAGCAACTTCAGCATATGATTTTTTTTCTTTCTTTATTAAGTCTCGAACTTGTACTTTTTCACTTAAAGGAAGCACTTTATGGCTACTCTTTGGCATGTCTGAATTGCCAGCTTCGCTAATCTTGCAATTTGGGGCCATACTTAAGTAAAATAAGGGTGACTTGAACACAAGCACTGTAATATCTAGACAGTCGATCTGATAACCAAGAATATTACTAAATGACTAATGGGCGGGGAGCATATGCAATAGTGTGGAGATGCTGGATAAAGGAATGATTCACGTCCAAAGCAGGATGGAGTGGGACTGCTCAAGATTTCATCATGCTACTCAGAACATTGCACAATTTAAAACTTATAAATTGTTTATTTCAGGAATTTTCCATTTAATATTTTCAGACTGTGGTTGACCACAGGTGACTGTGGATAAGGAGAGGCTATTATTTTCACGCAAGGGAAAAATTGCTCTTGGATATGCATGAGTAAGTTTTGGCTTCAGATAAAGCAGAGCATGTTTAAGCAGAAATGGATCATTTAGTTCAACTCTTGCGTTTACCAGTGAGTCCATGAGGTGCAATAACTTGTCCAAGGTCATATACTTATTATAGTTGGTATAGAACTGGGATAAGAACTCAGGTTTATGAAGCCATTTCCATCCCACCAGGCTGATATTTGGTAATTAGTGTTTATCTAATAGGCAAAGTTTAATTACTATAATTTCCTAAAGAGTCTAGTCTTTTACAAGGGTTGCCCTCATTACGTGGCAGGAGAATCAGACTCACTGAATTTCTCTCTCCATAGCCTTAATGCTGGATCTATTATAGTAGGGCAAATGAATGACAGCAACTGTCAGTGGAACTCTCAGTGAAAATTATCACAGACCAGCTATGCCCCTATAATAGGCTCCCGATTCTTGTTGTTTATTCAGCCAGAATTTTGGGACCTGATAGCCATCATAGAGAATCAGTTCCTGATCCCTTTTACTTTATAGTCAGGAACCCCATATCCATACAGGGAAAATGTGCCTCAGAGGTCAGCATGTGCTGCTGGGAGAAGAACTAGGATGTGCCTCTCTTAGGTTCTATTTTTAATGTTTACCTCAATATCAACCAACATCTTAAACTAAAATAATAACCAAGTAATTTGAGCAAGCTGCAATAATTTATTCAGCCCAGAAACAAATTGGTTTTTTTCCTAAACTCTCAAAACAAAGTTTTTATTTCTTTTTCTTTTTTCTTTTTTCTTTTTTATAATTTATTTTAATTAGTTTCAAGTATACAGTGTATTGGTTAGACATCTATATAGATCATAAAACGATCTCCCCAATTGCTCCCTCTGTCCCCTGACCCTCCACCTAGCCAACGTATTAATGCTAACTGCATTCCCTATGCTGCGCTCCCCATCCCCATGACCATCCATCAGCTACTAATTTGTACTTCTTTAACCCTATACCCCATTCTCCCAGCTCCCCAACCCCACCTCCCCTTTGTCCATCACCAAATTGTCCACTATATTTGTAAGTCTGTTTTTGACTAGTTTGTTCTTTTTATTCCTTAGATTCCACACACAAGCAAAATCATATAGTGTTTATATTTCTCTGTCTGACTTAAATACCTTCTAGGTCCATCAAAGCAATATCTTTGTCCATCTCCTTCCTTTTAGTCTGTGTGTGTCTTTTAATCTGAAGTTAATCTCTTATAGGCAACATGTAGGGGTCTTGTTTTCCTTTCTATTCATCCACTCTATCTTTTAGTTGGAACACTTAATTCTTTTCCATTTGAGGTACTTATTGATAGGAATGTAGTTGTTACCATTCTTTATTCTTGTTTTTGATATATGTT
>NW_011902333.1:0-1601 GCF_000151845.1 Pteropus vampyrus | reverse complement strand
GGAATCCCCCAACACCCCTCCCATCTGGCAACCATCAAAACGTTGTCTGTGCCTATGAGTTTGTTTCTATTTTGTTTATCTCGTTTTCAGATTCCACATGTAAGTGAAACCATGTGGCATCCATCTCTCTCTGTGTGACTTACTCCACTCAGCACAGTACCCTCTAGGTCATCTATGCTGTTGCAGATGGTGAGATTTAGTTCTTTTTTATGGCTGAGTAATATTCCATCGTATATATGCACCACCTCTTCTTTATCCATTCACCCACTGATGGACACTCAGGTTGCCTCCATATCTTGGCTACTGTAAATAATGCTGCAAAGAACATATGAATTCTCATGTGCCGGCCAAGGGACTCCTGGGAGGGTCCTTGCCACAGGCCAGGTTCAGCCACAGCCTGTGCCCTGCTCACAATGACCTGGTCTGAGCCACCAAGCAATCCGTAGATGGCCGCCACCCATGCTGGGCTTGGATGTGCCTTGAGAGGCCAAACCATAAACCGGGGGTGGTACCGCTAGTTCTGGGTTTGGGGCTGCTCAGCAAGAGGTACAGGGCACGCCGAGGCCAGATGCTGCCCGTTTGGGGTTTGAGAACCTTCATGAGATTTTAGGAAAGATTTTCGGAAACACGAGCTAAGACAGGCCATTCGTATGGAGAAGCCACTAGAAGCAGCTTGGGCACCCCCTACTCCCTCCCCACCTACTCACCCACACAGAGAGGGGCGGGGCCTGAGGGAATCACGTGGGCGGGGCAGGGCGGGGCGAGTCGCGTCAGCAGGTTGGTGGAGACTCAACATGGCGGCCGCCCGCATCCTCACACCAGGCGAGGGAGGGCTCAACGAAGGGACCGTGTCCTCTGCCAGCACTTGTGTCTGGGAGGAAGCCGCCCCTCCAGCCCTCACTCTGAAGCCAGCCGACTCAGTTCCTCCCTGTGTCCCTGGCACCTTTCGAGCTGCGTCCCCAGCGCCAGAGCTCAGAGCGAGTGAGTCTGTCAGCGGTGAGTCCATGTGGGCCCTTAAGAGGAAAGTCTGCGACTCCCGCAGCCCTCCTCTCAGACACCGTCCCCGCTGGTTTTCACAGCCAGCCTGGTGGGGACTTCTCTTCCCGGCACTGGAGCCCTGGGCTGAGGGGCCCGGTGTGGGGCCGGGACCCCTCGCTCCTCAGGGGACCCCCGCAGCCAAGGCGTCCCTCCCGATTCGCGACCGCCACACACGGGCGTGGGACCAGCCTGGTCCACGTCTCCTACCAGTCTTGAGGTGGCCTGTTCTGTGGGTCCTCAGTTGTAGGACTTTTGTTTGACCAGATTCCAGGTGATTCTCAGTGATGGTCGTTCTGTAGTTTAGTTGTAATTTTGAGTGGTCATGAGAGGAGGCGAGCCCAGCATCTACCTGCTCCGCCTTCTTGACCAGAAACACCCGAAGATGCTCTTTTGAGGATTTTCTTTGGGTCTGGCTTTGAAGATATTTCCCGGACAAAAAACTATCCTTTAATTAGTATTTATAAACATAATTTCTCACACTTGACCTTTACAGTTCTTCCGTGCACAAAATTTGCACACCACATTTTTTATTCCTAACAGCAATTCCTGTATAACATTTCATA
>NW_011902332.1:0-1952 GCF_000151845.1 Pteropus vampyrus | reverse complement strand
CCCAGCTAAGTTTCCCATGCCCCACCATTTCTCAGGAAATGACTCTGTTCCCTAAATCTCTGAGTTTCTTTTCTATAAATTTACTAAAACTTTCTCCAGCTCTTTATTTCTCCCCTCTATATCTCCACATTCTCTTCCCTAGTAACTGCTTTCAGAGCGCCTCAATTCTCCCCTCACTCACTTCCTTGACTTGGTACAACAAAGACCACGTCACAGAGATAGGACACACACACACACACGCATGCACACACACACTCACATGCACCCACATACACACAATTTTTTTCCCATGATGTAAAACATGAAAGAGCATTTGAGTTAGATTTTTAGGTTAGCTAAAGGTCTCAGAAAAATATCTTCGCAAATCTAAAATGTCAATTTGTTCATTGTTTCAGTTACTTAATATTAACATAAATTGAATATGATAATTTCATATATATATTTTTTGTCATAGAGCTTCATAATTTTGGCCCAAAGAAGCATGTTTTGCAGTTGTAGAGCAGCCAAGTAGACTCTATATATGTTTTCAATGTTTTTTTACATAAACATATTTAAGCGAATATCTTCTTCCCATATTGACACCACAGTCTCATGTATGTCAATGTCCCTTAATCTTAAAACCAAAATTTTTTAAAAGTCTCAACTTTATATTTGGAAAAACTGGTACTTTGTGCAGTAGCTTGAGTATGTCTCATAAAATTTTTGTCTCTAATGCTAGCTATGTCTGTAAGATGTTATGGTGGCATTGAAGTTATAATAGGTCTATTGATATTATAATTGATCTGAAGGATGATTACAATGTAAATATGCAAGTGCTCTTGACAAGCTACACTGTTAAATGAAGCCACCCAAAACAAGCTAAATGGAACAACAAAGATGTTACAAGCCTTCTAAAGCAGGGGTTCCCAACCCCGGGCTGAAGACAGGTACTGGTCTGTGGCCTGTTAGGAATTGGGACGCACAGCGAGAGGTGAGTGGCACATGAGCAAGCAAAGCTTCATCTGTGTTTGCGTCCACTGCTCGGTGCTAGCATGCCAACCTTAGCTCCACCTCAGATCATCAGGCATTAGGTTCTCATAGAACACTGATCCCTGGTGTCAAAAATGTTCTTGCCCGCTGTTCCAAAGAACTGATGCTAAAGGTAGCTCTTTTCTTTTTAGCTGAATGGGTAGGGACTAAGGAAGCAGCTTACTTGTATATCAGTTTTAACAATTAAGGTAGAACCACAAGCGCGGAAAAGGCCTAAATAGTCATTTAGCTCATCCCTTTTACTTTTGAGAAGAGAAGGAGAGGCAAAGAGAGGTAGATGATTTAGTTGAGGTTTTATAACTAATGGCATAAACAAACTAGTTTAAGGCCTGACTTCTCCTTAGGATTTTTTTTTTTACTACATAGTTCCCACTCAATGACAAAGTAACTCCAGATGAATATACCTATTTTAAATACACTTTTTTTTCTCCATTTGAGTATGATGTTGTTCCATGTCCCATTATGAGATCTTGATCATCATCTGTGGTTATTCTTAATATGAGCTGTGGTGTTAATGAACTCAATTGACCAGTAGATCACTCTCAGCATATAAATAAGAAGATTTATGGGGAAAGAAGGAAATGCTGTCTGAAGCAGGATGGAATATCCCCCTCCCCAGAGAGTGATTAGTGACTGTCTGGTAACATGTTCCCTTATGTCCATTGAGGGGTAGACACCAAGGAAGATTGGGACAGAGGATTAGATAGGGTAGCAGTGGTCTACTAGCCTGGACACTTGACTACTTGTGGGAATTTGGGATGGCCTGCCTGATGGTCCTGGATCAACTTTACACTGAAAGAGCTAAAGAATTTGAAATGTTAGATTTCATTTTATAGGATATTATACTAAACATTTCATCTGGAAACTCTCAGTGTTCCAATTTAGGCTTCATTTCTCACAACTTCTCTCCATAAAATTAAGGG
>NW_011902331.1:0-3282 GCF_000151845.1 Pteropus vampyrus | reverse complement strand
AAAAAAAATGAAAACCATGTACATATATTAAAACATTTTTAAGTATTTCTGAGAGAATATGAGCAAAAATGGCAAGGTATATTTCAAATTATATGGGAGTATGATAAAAACTTTATATTAGAGAAAATAACTATAAAATGTGTTACTCCGGTAAGACTTTGTAAAAGAGGTGGGACCTAAACCATGAAGATGTAAGAGTGAAGGAAAAGCTCAGAGAAAAGTCCTTGAGACAGGAACAGGTATGTGTGATTGGCAGGGGGCTTCTATGTTAGAAAAAAAATGAGAATTAATTTTTGAGATGAAGTTTGTTGGTTAAATAAAAGATTCATTTTCTACATACTGAGACTTTGTATGGAATCTTATAAAATGAGATTGTTAGTCTGTGGAAGGATATGTGCTTACCTGGAAAGTATTGTAGTATAGTTAACTAATGTTTCTTCAATATTTAGAACAACAACAACAAAAAATATATATATATATATGTTTATATATATTTCATAAGTATATATTTTGCTATTATTTTAGGTTATTAAAAATCACCTCATATTTGGGGAAAAATTTTTGAGCTGTTTATTCTAGAGAGAAAATATATGCTAATGCTTAGAGGTTAGACTGTTTTATCAGACTACTTGAGGTAAAAATTTCAGCCACTTACTGTGTGTCTTTTGACAAATTATTTAACCTATTTGTGCTTTAGTTTCCTAATTTGTAAAATAAGAATAGTGATATTTAACTCATGGAGTTGTAGTGAGGTTTAAATGCGTTAATGTATGTAAAGTACTTAGAACACGGCCTGCCATATAGTGTAAACATATAACAAGTATAAGCTATTATAATATTTATTTAAAACTAGTAATTACTAGTGGATAAAAAATAACTTTAAAGAATAAAATAGATATACACTGAAAAGTAGCTGTTCCATCTCTCACTGAGTTCCTTCACAGAGGCAACCACTATTTTCATATTTCTACATATATGTATTTCTATCTAAGACCCAAATAGTTCTTTCCATTTAATTATTCTTCTTTTTAATGTACCTCAGAATATGTTGTACTTTTATTTATATAGATCTTACTCTTTTTTTAAGTTTACTTCTTGGTGTTATATCTTTGTGTTAATATTAAAATGACAATTTTCTATCCCAGCACATACTTAGTATGTAAGAAACCTAATGACACTTGTATACAAATTTTATGATCAGCCAATATACTGAATACTTCTGTTCGTGAGCATGTCCAATTGTCCCATATTATTTTTAAGATTGATTTTAACTTTAGCCACAACTAAAGTTCTATTCAGATCCCTAGTCTTCCTATCACCCTCCAGCACCTTATGGGTGTCTGAAAGGGCAGAGTAGATAAGTTATTCTATTAGGATAGAAAAGTATGGAAAAGTATTAGGATGGAAAAGTATCAGACCTTGAAATAAAATTTATTTTAATCCAAAAAACAGAAAGAAATCATGCTTTAATAGGCATGAACACCAGTCCATAGGAGAGAGGTTCATTGCCATATATTCTTTCTTGAGGAAAGGATGGGGTTCTGTGACATGAAAAAGAGATGGCCTCATAGTTGTTTGCCTTCAGCATATTATAATAAATTTGAGTTTTCATATTTGAGATACAAAGAGTGGAGTTCATTTTCATAAAAGCAATCGATATAAAAAGTAAAATCTTTATAGTCATTTTGAATGACATGAAGAATGCTATGAAAGTCTTCACTGTTGATGGTGACAAATGGCTCTAGTGGTATGAGAATGAACTATTCTTTTTTCCCTTATTTCTTTAAGTAAAGATGTTTTTTATATCAATGCATGACAAAAAAATTTCATTTCAAAATACACATATAATAAATACGACTTTGATATTTGAAAATAATTTATTATTCTGAGTTTTTGTGGCCAAAGTGATATATCTTCTATAAAGATACATTTCTGTTCATTTTATAAAACTTGAAAAGAGAATTTTAAAGCAAGTTTTGAAATCAAAACAAAGAATTTTAGCAATATTGAAGCTTTTCATTAAAAATATTAAAATGCCACTAGAGCCAACTAAATGCAAAAATAATTGTATTAGACAGATGGACATTTACTAAAACATTCAAATAAAAATATTTGCATATTTTGTATGAAATTAAAAAATCAATATAATTATTTTATAAATGTATTCTTTTTCATAATAACTTTGTGAAGTATTATTTCTAGCTATGGTAACAATCAAAACCAAGTCTCCAAACAAACCGAATTTGGAGCCAATCTTTGGAATTGCTATACCACCACCAGTTTAAATAAGATTTCCAAAAATAATAAATCATATCCAATTGTACAGTTTAATAAAATATTACAATTATTACCATTATGAGAAACAAAATTTTTTGCCTTATTAATAAATAAATATCAAAAATGTTTAGTTTTTAATCTTTCTTAATATTCTCCTTTTGTGTATTTTAAAACACATATGTTTAATATAGCAGTATATGTGTGTGTGTATTTATATACAAATGCAAATATACTAAGGATGCATGCTCCTTTACTGATGGAAGTGGGGAATACAAAAATTTAAACTAAGTTTAATGGGATCCTAGTGGCTAAAAGAGCAGACATCTCTTTCCAAGGGCCTGACAGTCAGAAAATTGCCTTGCTTACAGAAGAATAAGGTTTATCTAAAGAAGATTAGGATAACATTGTGCTTTACTTGCATTTCTCCACAGGGTTAGATTCTGAGGAAAATAAAGAGAAAGGAAGGCAGGTTTTCTTAGTTTTGGTTTGATAAGGTTCTGAAATAATTGACCATGAAGTGGCAAAGATTATTCTATATTGCATTGATCTAAATAAGGAAAAATGTGAAGAAAATTATATATTTAAAATTTATATACAGTTTGACAAATAACTGAGATTAAAAGATAAAACTTTATGCTAAAACAAAAGTTTACATTATAAAATATAAAATTTGGAAGGACAGTGCCACTATTGTATCTACTGGGTCCATGTTTCTGGGCAGGACTTAACAGAGCATTCCACGATATTTCAAGATCACTTCTTCTTAATAAGAAATGACTATATTAAATTAAGAATATATCTTTCCATTAGATATGCGTATACAATGACAGAATTCCATAAACAACATCATAAAAAGAGACATTTCCTCGATATTTTATCACCACAGATAGTCAAATTCTCAAAATATATTTTTAGCTGTAGCACTAATATTTATGATATATTGCTTATGTTAATAAGCTTAACTATTTTTTCTCTTTTCTCTTAGATTGTAAGTTTCCTGAGAGA
>NW_011902330.1:0-1490 GCF_000151845.1 Pteropus vampyrus | reverse complement strand
GGGGAGTAGTATTATAGAATCCTATGATTAGGGCTCAGTATTTTAGTGACCCTATGCCTGTGGACTGTCAAGTTTACAAGTGTTTTTTTCAGTTTTTTTTTTTCCACATTTGGGTGGGGTAGAATGGCTACAGTGAGCTGAAATTGAGTTTTTCCCTTTCACAGATAATTTAAGCTTTGCTAATATCAGAACAGGTTAGGGTCTCCTAACGAGTTTTCTCTTGAGGGAAGGCCTTGCTGAGAACAGATGTTCTGACATTTCAAAATGGTTATTTTCTCCTTTCTTCAGTTTCAAGCCTGAGGGCATTTTTCTCTTATATTTACTGTAGAAATCTGTGAGCTCCTGGAGTTAAATCTCCTAATATTGTGGGGGCTTGCCTATGATATGGTCCCCTTGGAGTATTTTTCTCTCATTTGTCCACACTAATTCTCCAGCAATCTTTCAGTTTCATTTTTCGTTTTCCTACTTCCTGCACTGGTTCTCTCAGTCATTTCCACTCATGAGCCTCTGCTTGTCTCTCAAGTCTTTGGGGCAGCAGTTTTCCCCATGTCTTCTCCTCCTGTACAAATTCAAGAATAGTTGTTTATGTTTCAGTCTGTCCAATGTTTTATTTATTTTAAAACTGAAAGGCAACTTCCAAGCTTCTTATGTACAAAACCAGAAATTGGAAGTCTCACTCATATTTCAAAATCATTTTCAAAAGTAGGAAAACAGGTAAAAAGATAATAGTTGAAATCAAGGAATGATAAATTAAATATACTATATATTACTGAGTTCAATAGCTCTTTCTTTAAAAAGCTTTTAAAAGAATGTATTTTAATAATTATTAGAGATTATGCCAGGAATATAATGTTGTTTGCTGCCATAGTTACCAGTTTAACTCATTGTATTAACAAGAAAAAGCAAGAAACAGATGTATTATAACAACAGAAATGGAAATGGTGTTCAATAAGAGCCAGTTAGTATTTCTAATAAAATTCTAGGTGACAAAATAGTAAACATTCTAAGTATGATAAAAACACTGAGCAAAAAATCACTGCAAATATTCTGATAAAATATTAAAATTATTTTAATTAAAAGCAGGACTAGAGAGCATTCTTGTACCAAATTATTGTTTCACATTATATTAGATTTTTCTAGCAAATGTTATAGCACACACATACCAAACAATAACAAGATAATAATTCTCATGTATCTGTTTTTTTATTAAATTGTTTTGGAAAAGCAAAGTTTAGCTCCTTCACCACTCCTTGCATATATTTTTCTTGATTGAACTAGGATGTATTTTTATAACATTTTTAATCCTACAAATACATAAATTGGGAGTGAAGTTATTGTAGTCAAGAAGCTCTCTCAGATTCTAGATATTATAAGATGTTTAAGGAAAAAAATATTGCTCTTCTTCCACGATATTTTACTTTTTCTTATTTTTATTTTTATTTTATTAAATTAACATTTTGTTAATTAATTAATTTTTAGTGACATTAATT
>NW_011902329.1:0-2169 GCF_000151845.1 Pteropus vampyrus | reverse complement strand
CCTTGTGATATCATTTATTGATTATATTCCTAATTTACTAAATGTCTTGTTTTTCCTGTATTTGAACTGTATTAAAATGTATCATTACTTGGAAATAAATCTCTACCCTTAAGAAGTGAAAAGCACTTAAACTATAAAAAGAAGATCCATAATTTTGTTATCTCAGCATGGGCCTGCAATCATTGCAACAGCAGTGCAAGTAACAGGAAAAAAAATTCCATAAGGGATACATTGAAGCCAGGAGATATATATGCTTGCCTAAGCAGTTCTGATGATTTGATAGTTGAAATGTTTATGCTTTTGTTCACTTAGATAATGTACTTAGGACATCTATTTTAAACAACAGATAATCGTAGTGTTGTACTGAGGGGGCTGACATAGTGGTAGTTGGTATCTGAGGATTATTAAAACAAACAGATGGTTGTAGCCTAGGGTGACTATTTTTGGCAAAGCAATTATTTAATGTTTCATGCTAAGAATGATAATGTTTTAGATTTATTATGAAACAACAGAAAAACACATTTTTCTTCAGAAGCAGAAGGGTAGGACATTATTTAGAGCTTAAGGAAACTTAACTTTGTTCTTATTTTTCTTTCAGCCAGGCTTGAAAGTAAAATTGGTATATAACCTTATTTTGTCTTTTATTCTATATATGTCCCTGTTTATTGTTTAATATAATTTGAAGGTAGCTAAAAGTATGAAAATCAAAGACCAGGTTAAATTTTCCCTAAAGGATATCGAATGTCATGATCATTATTCTAATAATAAGAGGTTTGTTTAGCTGCTTTGATTTCCACAAGCTTGATAGCCACTGCTCTGAAGAAAAAAATGCATCTACCTAAAGTTTTCTCACAAGTAAGCAAGCTAAATATCACGCCAATCTTAGAACTTGTAGCAAGTTGGAATTCCTGTTGCTTTCGATTATTTATTGAGATATAGGGAATTATTAGCAAACAAAATACAAAACTTGGCTTAATAGACTTTATTAGGCTGTGTTTTCTATAAATATACATTATAGGAGACTTGAATCTTATACTTTGCTAGTTCTGATAATGGAAACTTGCAACACAATTCCTGACTCATCACAGGGTTAATGGTTTCTCAGATTTATAGGATGACTATAATTGTCATACGTATAAAATATATAATAATATATGCATATGGATAGTAATAACCTTAAGCGGTTGTAAATCTCTTTCCTCATAATTTCCCAGCTCACACCCTTTTGTACCCAGACACTGACATCTACCTGGGATCTACAGTCTGTTGTTCTATCATCTTTCATCGTCCTTTCCTACTCTCATATCCCTCCTTTCTTCTTTATCTGACTTACAGTCTATCATTATAATCACTTACTTGCATACACCTTCAACTCTTTGCCCCTTTCTGGCTTTGTTGTACTGACTTCTTGCCTGCTGTGGTCCTGTGCAGCTAAAAACGGCTGGAAAAACACACATAAGCAAGTTGAATGACCTCATTTGAAACCCATGACCACTAACCGCAAGTGAGCATCAAGATGACCACAATCTGTTTACATTTTCCTAATCCATTCACTCTTTTGTCTCTCAGTAGAGTCAGTGGTTCTTAACCTCTGGAGGACATTGGCAATTTTGGAGTTGTTTTTGGTAGTCACAACCTGGAGGAGGGTGTGCTACTGGCATCTAGTGGATAGAAATCAGGGATGCTGCTAAATATCCTATGATACACAAACAGCCTTTCCCCACCCCCAACTAAGAATTATCCTGCCCCAAATGTCTATAGTGCCAAGGTTGAGAATCCCTGTGTAAAGCATTTAAATCTTTTCTCTCTTTAAATGCACGAAACTCTCTCTTATCTGTACTTTCAGCTAATCTTCCTTTTTCATCTGAGAAAATAAAAGCTATTTGAAGAGACTTGCTCAAGCTCCCTCTAGCACACCCATCCACCTTCCTGTATCTGTGCTTTCCTTTCTGTTACTGTGGAATTCCTTCTCTGGTCCTAGATAAGGCTGACCCTGCTACTTATGTACTAAACCCCATACCTTCTACTCTACTCAGGGGCAGAGTGGCAGTAATTTTCCATTTTCTCTCTTGAATTACCAATTTCCCTTTGTCATTCTCATCAGGAAAACAACTTGTTGATAATATCTCCTATCTTAAAAATGAAAACAAACAAACAAAAATGCCAAAT
>NW_011902328.1:0-2220 GCF_000151845.1 Pteropus vampyrus | reverse complement strand
GAATCCTTCACAGTATAATTTGTATTTATTCAATTATATCCAAAAGAGAGAGCATCTTAACTAACTGATACGAACATTCAACCTGGAAGATAACCTAAAGTGGTCATGCATGTATCAGACTTGACGACACTAACAATTGAGAACACTTAATTATCTCTAAATTATTATACTTGACTTGCATGTAAGAGAGAAATGACACTTATCTTTATTTTCTGACAAATTTCTGATCTGCTTAGAAATGATATTTTTTTATATAAATGAACAAATCAGCATTGTGGACTATCGGTCTCATATGATTTTTTTTAGTACTTTGAGTTGTATCAGCTCTAAAGACCCAGACAATATAGAATTTCTGGATGTGTAAGTCCTGGTACCTGTAAGGGCTTATTGGGTTGGTCAAGTCATCTGTATATCTTCTCTATGAGACTGTAAAACAATCATTTATACATTCTAAAAAATCATCCATTTTAAACACAATTTTTTCATTATTACCAAAACTCTAGAGAAGAAGTCACTATGTTTTCAAGGTGATTACGATATAAGTACTGTCAAGAACTGTGAAGGTTCTGAAATTTTTACCCTACTGGCTAGCTCACAAGTTAGCCTGATAAAGTATCATAGATCTTGGTAGAAAACATGAAACATTTGGATCAAAGATGGACAGCAATATAAATAGTCAGTGTCAGCATTTTGGTGCTGGTTTCCTGAGCTTCACCCCCACAGAACAACACGAAGAGGGCCAGGCGACAGCTATAGCACATCGTGTGACAGGAAAGAAACTCTGAGCCTAGAGTGCCAGAATCTTTTATAATAGGCAGTAAGTATGCCAGCCCTTTGCTCCGGAGGGAAGTGTCATCTTTGTTATACTGCATAATAAGCATGCCTGCCCCTTGCTCTGGATGCTGATACCAGGGCTGTGTGCACACCTGTCCTTTTCTCCTAAGGGCAACACTTTCTCTATTTGTCAAGTGTATTCACTCTACTACATCCTTGGGATCATCGGTGCCTCATTGACAATATGTTCAGATGTGTGAAAGGCTTGTGAATTGTCTCCCAACAAGTATACAATGCAAAAGTTCTCAGTACTGAAAACATAACTAATAGATTCTTTACTTCTAGAAATCTTGTCCCTCCATGATCTTTTTCATTTAAATTAGAGCTAGATAGAACTTATTACTCAGCCTGGTCGACTTTGAGATAAAGGCAGATTGGTTGCAATATGTAACATAAAATGGCATATATATTTTTTAATTCATGCCCCTTCAAATACTGATTTTTTTCCCCATAATATTTCTAATTATTTCCATCTTTGCAAGTTTTTATAATGAGTATTGGTTTCTGCTCTTCTCGTCTTTAGAAATGTTAGAAAATATTCTGATTCTGATTTTATCCTGCAAAACAACTCACTAGTTTAGTCACTCCTGAATCTTGGGCATTTTGAAAGGTTAGTAAATGTTATGTTGTTTCATCATGACTATGGTGGTTGCATTTTCTTCCTCTTTCTGCTTTCTGCGCTTTTGTTTATGTCAGGCTACAAAACACTTGATCCTCCCTTGATAACTTGTACCAGACATAATGTCTCCTATCAGAGATCTGAGACTGCAGAAGAAAAGAAAATCTCTATTGTCTGTTCATGCTAATTAGAACATACTGCTTGGTCTCTTTTTCTCGATGAGGTATAAAAAATGAAAAATTTATCTCATTTATATATTTTTAAAAACAGCATTTAGCATTTTACACAGTATAAGAAAGTGGTCGTCTTTAAAATACAGCAAGAAACCTTGAAGAAATTTCCTGTCACATATGGTTAAACTCTAAGGGAAAAATTATGGCAATCATTTCTAATTTTTGTAACAATAATTGTCTATGGCAGATTCATTCTATGTGGATATTAGGTTTGCAGGCAATGGAACACTCTTAACTTGGAGTCTGCTATCCTTTTGTTATAAGCAAGGTGCTTACTGTAAGAATAAAAAAAGTTTTAGCTTCTTCAAAAGCTCATTATTTTGAGGGACAGGCTTTGGCTTGATAACTAGAACCAGTTCTGGCTCTTGGCCTGTTTTGTCTCCTTCCATACAAACATTCAGCCATCGATTAGAATCACAGAACCGTAGTATGGAAGATGCATTAGAGATTATCTAGTTCCATTGGTTCTCAACATTTCATGTTGTATAAATCCATAAGCTCCGGGGTCCCATCAAAATAGGAAAAAGCAAAACA
>NW_011902327.1:0-2592 GCF_000151845.1 Pteropus vampyrus | reverse complement strand
GACCTGCACATACATCAACAAACTATTACTTCTGTTTGTTTTCTCAGAGTCCTCAAAGAGAATTAACACAATCCATTTCAAAGTCCTGAAGCCAGCCTTGCTTGTCTCTTCCCTGAACGCTCCTGAATCTACTTCTTGTCAGAGCTGTGATGACTCACATGCTTGACAGTGGGTTTCATTTGCTAATAGCAAATTAATTCCCAGAGCCCTCACTCCATTGAGGACAAAACTGTCATGTGCCTCTTTGTACTACTCTTTGTGTTATAACTTGAAGGATTTCAGCATTTGTTATCCCATTTACAATTTCGTATATGTTGATGACACATGGTAGCCACAGGAACTTGTAAACTGCACAAGGACAGGCGTGCGCACAAATCAAACCTTTGTCACAAAAATGTAAAAGTGCCATAGGTTAGAAGAGTGATTTTTTTCTGTATTTAACTAATGACAGCACTGGACAGCACTGCTGGCATCTAACTCACAGAGTTATTTTACTATCCATTTCTTACTTGAACCAGCTTGAAACAAGATGTGTTATATAAATGTGAAAAATAAATCTCAGCCTGTTGGGTAACATGCTGCCTATTGAATGTCCAGTGTTCTTACTTATGGAAGGAAAGTCACATTTCATTGATTTTATTCATGTTTAGATGGCAAGTATGGAGAATAAAATATTTCTCATCCTATGCATAAAAGTAGTTTGATGTATCTTCTCCACCCCACAGGGAGAAGTATAAAAATAGAACAACCACCTTGTACAATATTCAGGATTATGAGGCCACTTATTTTATACTGCAAGCCCTAAAATGTGACACGATGCTAATAGAGATAGTAAAATCTCTTTGGGATGGAGGGAGCAAGGGAGAAATTTCACAAATGTCCTAAACTTAATTCTTCAAGAGTATTTGGAGAAAAAAGAAGACATTTCACATTTATAGGACTCAATGGTTTTAATCCTTTGAGTCGAGCCCTCACAAAATCTTGATTTAAGGGCAATCTGAGTTAACTAAATAATAGGGGCTGTAATAAACAACATTTTATATACCTTTTTATGCACAGCGGATCAGCTGCATTGTTTCGACACTGCATTTTGAAAACATTGGCATCAGGTAGGTAGCAGAAGGCATCTCATCTCTGAATAACAAAAACAATCGTGTATCCAGTTGCAAAAAAGCAATGAAACTTCGATAAAAACTTGAAAATTCTGTCCTATTTATTATGCAAAATTTTGCAACTAAAACATAATATGATACCTGAGATACTTCAAATGAACTTAAAAAAAAACCCACACAAATACTTCTATGACTTATAGTTCATCTAGCAAGCAAGCCGTTCATATTTTTATGCTTTTCAACAGATGAGAAGTCTATAAATGCTTAATGCACGTTGAAGGTCAATTTTTATGGTTGCAAAACTTTTAACTAGCTTAATCCTCAGTGGCTATTGTAATAAACAGGAATGAATTAATGGCCTCTTAACTAAAGTGAACTTTTGATACAGAACCAAAAAGAATATTAAGCATGCCCTGCCTTAAGTGAAAAGATTAAGAGCTTTAGTTCATGGAACAAATTGGGTAGGACCTAGGACCTAGGACTTTTGCCCTGATTTCTAGGCTATTGAAAGGGTGAGGTAAAGATTGTTGGGAGTTGACCATTGCTGGACAGAGGCACAGGTGATATGGCATCTGTTAAAGGCAAGAATTTCAGTCTAACCTGTAGTAACCACAGTGTGAGCGTAAGTGCTAACATGATTTTCTTGGTCTTAGCTATGTCTTCTAAAGTGTCAAGACGTTTCCTCCTTGACAGAATTAGAATCAAACTATTGTTTTTAAAGAACTGCAACTCAACATGTTCCAGAAAGAAAGACAGCATCTTATCCATAAATAGGCATGGTAATTTTTCTTTTTCTTCTTTTTCTGCTGTGCCCTTCATTTAGGCTAACACGCGTAAGAGGCTAGCCACGCATGTGAACCTTGCCCACTACTTACTGAAGTGTGAGTGTGAATTTTAGTCGTATTTGTATGTTGAGTGCCCAGCACCTCTCACACATAGTATATATAAAACAAATACTTGCCATGTCAAATTTCAGGTTCCTGAGCATCCTTGCTAATTTCTTAATGCTAATCTCTCTCACTTAAACACTTTGATTTTAATTTTTACTACTTTAGAGCCTCTACTCTCGTTGTGTACTGAATTCCAATGTTACCTTATGGCAGTTCTGTTGTCATCAAGCGGATCCTTATTTTAACACATCATACAGCGATACTTTCTGGCTTACCTCCTTCCCTGATCTTGGGTTCTACCTCGAATTCATTTTACATACAGCTGCTTCACTGAATATCCTCAATTAGTTCGCTCCTTAGCATTAGACAATAATTCTGCATTTTCTATTACATCAAAGTAGTTTATGGTTTTTTATATTTTGCATCCTCCTCGATTTACTTCTGCATTTTTTTTTGTTTATTTTTTATTACACTGCAGTATTATGTATCCGTCAGAACTTCTCCTTCTTGATTCGACAGATACTTTCTTATCACCGGTGATATGGCAAGTACTGTTCTAGATGCTGGGAATATTTCAAAGTTCCCATATT
>NW_011902326.1:0-1955 GCF_000151845.1 Pteropus vampyrus | reverse complement strand
GCACAGTCCTATCACCACTTTTTATTGCACGCCACACAGATGTTTCTGAAGCACCATCTACTGTGATTTCTGAACACAGTAGATTTCTGAACACAGCTAATGAGAGTTTTACAAATATTAGGACTTTCACTGATATTTTTCAAAATGAACATTTAAATGTGTGTTATGTCCATTTGCAAAAATGGGCATGGGTCTTTAATAAACATCAGATTCTAAAGCCTCTGAATTTCGATATTTTGAATAATCTTAGATTGGATTAATAAAGGTAATGTCATGCTGACATTCATGGGTGAAGATGAAGGATGGCGACTAGCTATAGTTTGAAAACACTTTCAAATTAGCATGACATAGATATTCCTTACCATATCCTTATTAAGGATATTCCTTCCTTATTCTTATTATCTCAATTTTAAGTAAAATTGTGTGTGCATATTTGTATATGTGTCTGTGTATGTATGTCTGAATACATGTGTACAATTATAATGTGTATATGTATAGTGTGTATATATGTACGTGTACGTATATGCATGTGTGTGTGTTGGATTTTACTCCTACTGGTCTTTATAATGTTTAGTAAAATATTGTCTTATTTAGCACATACTTCTAACATATTGAAAGCAGAATTGAAGAATCAGATTATTTTTATAAAATAGAGAACATATATTTTAAAAACAAAAGGAAAATAAAAACATCAAAATATTGGCAACATTGGCAAAAGCCACCCAGAGTTAACTTCTTCTCAAAAATTAGTGCGAAAAAATTTTTAAAGTAGAAAAAAAAAGAAAATTAAATCTTAATGCAAGCTCGAAAAAGCAGTTTGGAATAAGGCAGAACATAATACAAACGAAAGCAACCCATGAACCCTGCATAGAATGCAGAATGTAAGAGACAAATCAAAGCTGAGAAGACTTGCCGCACTGGAATAAAAGAGTCTTAATGTTAGGAAGAATTGAGAAATAAAATTATTTTGTCAAATATGAGAAAAATAGCTTTTTAAATTTTCTCTTTCTTGTAAAAGTGTTATTTTTATTATTTATTTCAAGTCACTTAAATGTTGACATTGAAAAAAAGGAAGAACAGGAATAAAATAGGTAAGATCAAAATTGCCTCCAAATAATTAAATGTAAAATAGATAATTTGGGGGCGGTTATACCTACATGTGGCTTTCATTACATTGTTTACATGGTCTCTTTGAAGCAAACTCAAATATTGGAATTTGGAGGTGTCTAGGAGTTGAAGGTGTGAGAATGGTTTTTGTGAAATTCGAGGTGCTTATATATGTACTTGAGAAGAAAGGAGCTCTCTAAATTACTGGGAAATAGCATAAGGATTGCAGTTCTACCGAGGGCATAAGAATAACAGGAGAAGGACAATAAAGGCCTAAGCAAAGTGAATGGGGAATTAAAAATAGACATCATATATTTCAACTATTCATAATAAATATTACTTCGATGAAACACTACTATAAAAACCAACTAGTAATTTTGTTTCTCAGTTAGAGAAAAAATTAGGCTATGCATTCAATTTCCTCAATTTTAAGTTTCTCTCTGTACAAACATGTGTGTGTGTGTCTGTGTGTGTGTGTGTGTGTGTGTGTGTGTGTGTGTATTTATTTATTTATTTATTTTTTCACTCATGTCACTATTCAAGGCACTTGGGATATTTCAAGTTACAAAGCAAAGTTCTTCTGGAGCTTACATCTTCATAGACAGAGACAAAAGATCAATATAAACATGACAAAAGAGTAAACAAATCATATATTGGAAAGTGATAACTGCTTTAGGAGAAAAATTAAAAGTGGAGCCAGGTGAGAAGCTCCTGAGTGCTGGGGCAGGGCGAGTCAGTACAGGTTTCAGTAAGGAGATCACAGACGAGATTGGTTCTTGCTATCACTTTATGCCAAAGGTGAATAAAAGAGGATATCTGAGTTAGTCTGAAATTGTACATTTACTTCT
>NW_011902325.1:0-2673 GCF_000151845.1 Pteropus vampyrus | reverse complement strand
GGTACTATCAGAAACATCATCCATCTCTTCTTAAGTAGTCTTCATTAATATTAACAGCTGAATCTTACCTTACAAAATTGATAGAAATTAGCTACTCATTTCTATGTCCAATGTCTCACTTGGCACGATCTTGTATTTAGTCTATACCACACCCTCAACTTTTATTACAATCCACAGAATCTATCCCACCTTATTCAAGAGCCAATTTATGCATTTATTTTCTGGTTATCAATTCATCCTTTTTTATGACATCATCAACACGATGATGATGATGATGATAATTATTTACTGAACAATTATTATCGAGAGTCTTCAAAGTTATTTAGAACTACAATTTCTTTTAATCCTCACAAAATATTGTGGTTATCATCTTTTCACAGATAAAAAAAAAAATAGAGGTTTTGAGATGTTAAGTAACTTAGCCAAAATCATGAACTAAATAAATGATAGAACTGAGTGTCCAACCCAATTCTAAAAACCTTAACTTCCTCACTTCTCACTGATTCTTTCCTTGTTATTGGTTAAATCTATAAACATACACGCATTACAGTCATGAGGCAGCACCTTCAGGTCTGCTAGTGCTTCCCCTGCTGCAACACTGTTCTCTGAACCCTGTTTACGTAAGGGGCTCTACACATACCTACACCACTCCTTAATTGTGCACCTTCTTTTTGAACCCACTGTAATTACCCTAAAGTCATGAATGCCCAGCTGGCCAAATACTGGTTCTCTCTCTCTCTTTTTTTTTTTCCCTCAGCTTTCAATATTCTTGATCTTTTACAACATTCAACAAAGGAGATTCTTTTCTCTCTTGGCCTGCATGATTGTGCGCCCCTGGATGAATTTTCTATCACTCATGGACTCTTTTACTCTCTCTCTTTACTGGATCCACCATTATGATTCTCCCTAAAGAGTGAATCCAGACCTCTAATCTCCTGCAACATTGCATCACGTGGGAATTCAACAATATTGTTCCTAACGTCATCCTCCCTCTAAACAATTCCCAGATTTACAATCATGACACTGATCATTCTTTCTGCCTTTTATACACATGTTCTTGAAACTGTAAATATTTTTTTCTCATATCCTCAATTACTATTGCCTAATCAATTTGTGGTTAATACACTGCCTTCACTGAGTTTTTGATTATTTTTTTCCCATTTCTACTGCTGTCTCTTAAACAGACACGTTATCAACATAGCTTCCTATCTGTAATCCTTGAATCCGGTACCTCCCTAATCGAATTAATAGTTATCTTCAACAATTGTTCTGCCCATATCAAAATATTTCTATCAATGTAGTAAGTTAGAAGAGGTTTTAGCTCTCTTCTCCTTATCTGCTTTCCAGCACCTCCACCCTCCGAATTTCTAATTTGGTGACTAATTTGGAGGTGCATACTAGGCCTTGGTTATTGTTTTAATTAGGTCATATGGCTATCAGTGACTCTTATTTTCCACTTTCTCCCTTCCAAGGAGCTGGTTTGGTGGGTAAGTGGACTAAGGTCTTGCCTCCCACAGATCCCCACTTTGTCTTCATGCAAGCCTTGACCTGCTGATGGTCACACAGCATTTTACAACACAAGCTACTCAGAGGAGTTAAAATGCAACATTTATATCTGGGTTCAGGAAAAGGTAATAGGCTGTTCTTAATATCTTTGCCAATGTTTCCACCAGTTTTTACAAAAGCTCCACATGGAGGTCTATGAGTACTTTCACCCAAGAATTTTATAATCATTTTAAGCTACTATCCCTAAATAGACACCTTCTTAGAAAATACTACCTAACACAGTGTCTAGTACTTAGTTGATCTCAATAACTATTTAGTAGATAAAAGACCAATAGAATGAACAGCTCGGAATTTTCTTGGTGGTGGGAATTGAGAGAGGAAGGCTGGGCAGAGTGTTCCCTTTTCTCTTCCTTGTCATTATCATATCATCAATCACCACAAAAAACCAGGCCCAAATCTTTGCTCTTACAAGGCCTTCTGTCAATAATTTCTCCTCTACCTCACCAAGTTTATTTCTTATTATAGCTTTCAGTACTTTTCCATATTCTTGTCTGTTTCGATATTTACTTCTTCGAAAGTCAAGATATTTAACCACTTTAAAATCCATCATTCTATATATTATCTTCACAGAATTCTTGACTTCTCTAATTAGTATAGTTTCAATTTGTGTAAAAAGCAACGTATATCTTTCTTTCTGTACACATTTTTCACTGTATTGTGCCAAAATATGGGCGCCCCGGATTTCTGAATGAATTTATACAGCAGGGCTTGAATCTATGTCTTTTCTATCCCCTTTCAGTATACAGTGTACTATAAAACTTATGGACAAATCTTTAGTTCCTAATTGGTTGGAAATTATAGAACTTATAAGAGGGAGGCAAATGATATTCTTTTCATAGTTGTTTATTATCTAAAAAATTTTTTTAAGAAATTTCAAAAATTGAACCAAACTGACAACAAACATGCCTAGAAGCCAGCTCTCAAGCACGGAAGCACGATCTCAAATGGTCCTTACAGTTGTTTATTACTATCTCAGAAAACAATATCTAAATTTTCAACTAATTTACTAACCTAGAAAAATTTAAAAATTTTTCTGTAAATAGATGTGCTTTTCCTGTCACCCAAGAATTCTGTCCACAGGTGGCATAGCCTCTTTTTAATATTTTA
>NW_011902324.1:0-1562 GCF_000151845.1 Pteropus vampyrus | reverse complement strand
GGGTGGTGTCGACGTGCGCTCTCCAGATCCACGAGGTCCTACGAGCTCCTCCTCGTGTCTCTTTCCCTTCGTCTGTCCAGCAGGAATAATCTACCTGCTTCTCAAGGTGGTTTTAGGAATGACCTCCTGTCTCTCATTTGCACACAGCGTGCGCGGGATGGGCGGGGAGAGCACACGTGCTGAGGGGACCCTAGGATTGTGTCCGCAGATCTTTCAGGGGGGACAGGGAGCCCCCAGCTGCCACCCCCAGAGAGTGCAGGCTCCTTGCCGCCCCAGCAGGGCGGGGCCCAGTGCCAGCCCAGCCCGCTCAGTCGAGCTCCCGGGGCACTTGCCTGCGGACGCCCCGTTGTCCGGCAGAGAACTTCCCAGAGCCAGGCTCTGCCCCCCGCTCTCGCTGCGAGGTCACAGGCGTCAGACCCGCCTGCGGTCAGAAGACGCTGCCTGCTCCCCTCCGCCTTCTTGCGGCATCCCCCCCAGTAAACCTGGACGAGCCACCTGCGTCCTGCGCGGCCCCAGCCGGCTGCACTACGAAGATTCAGGGCCACCAGGAGCTTGCACAGTGCATCGCCTGAAATCCTAGTAGGAGAGGTAGGGCCTGAGTCACAGCAGGTGAATTCAGAAGTCACCTTAGGCCTTTTAGAAAACAGACTTTACAACAGAAATGTCAAGAACAGGTATTTCTGGAAGAAAAATGAAAGCGTTTTTAACCCTGTGATTTACATTGGGTCGGGGGCAGGCTTCGGCAGAGGGAGCAGGTGAAGTCAGCTGTCCTACTACCAAGTGTCCCGCGACTGAGTAAACGGGGGCGGGGGGAACGGTGGGAACGGTGGGGGCGAGGTCACCTGAGGGGGCAGTGGGGCCACCTCGTGCAGTCCCAGGCCACCAGGGGGTGACTCCCTTCCCTGCCGCTGACCTGAGCCGGTCACCCTGCGCAGTAAAGGGAGACAGATGCCTAAGTCGACGACGATCTTTGTATGTTGAACATTAGTCAGAAGTGAAATAATCCCCAACCCACAATCTGCTGTAAACACTGTCTTGTTTTTTTTTTTTTTTTTTCATTTTCAGGAAATTATTCCTGCTTTCAATAGCCATAAAGAAAAAATAAAATGCGAGATTTTAGTTACGCTCTGCTTTTACATAGATGGGGTGACCCGGGACTATAATTACAGAGTTTCTGTCCCCATCTGGCCCTGCTTCTGGGGTGTCACGCCCTCCAGCCTGGGGGCAGGGTCTGCACCCGCCGCCGTGGACCTGTGAAGGCATTTGTAGGGTGGACAGTCACTGGCGAGTAGCCGGCTTCCGTTAGACCTCAGTATAGCTTGGCAATCAGAGGATTTGGCTGTTCCGACATTAAACACGTGTTCGGTGACTAAGGAGGAATATGCTTTGGCCGAGGGCGGACCCTGAACCGGGAGAGCACCGGGAGCTCCCCGCGGTCAGCACCACCCTGCGGCAGACTGCCGTGCCGCCTGTGCCCAGCGGGCTCGGTGCTGGCTTGGCCCACAGAACATCGGAATCCATGACGATGCGGTTAAAACCTGCTCGAAGTCTCCTGTGCACAC
>NW_011902323.1:0-1438 GCF_000151845.1 Pteropus vampyrus | reverse complement strand
AGGCAGGTCACGCTGTGATAACGAGAGCCTCAGAACACCAAGCGGATACCACAGTTTTCGGCCATGCAAACTGGGCTACAGGTCCGAGTGATGCTCCAGGGCCTTGTCCTCCACAGTCAGAGACCCAGGCTGCCCACCATTTCAACGCAGGTTTCACCAAACTTGTTGCGGCAGGGGAAACGAGAACCGGCTCTTCAGTGCCTCTGTTACTTCTTCTCGTGTGTCATTGGCCAAAGTGAGTCATAGATATGGGTGTGGCCGGCCTTTTATTTCAAGGGACTGGAAGTGTCATCCTCTGGTATGCCCAGAAGAAGCACAGAAACAGAAAAGCTGGTGTAAAGTTCTGCCACAAACTCTTTTTTTTTTTTTTTTTTAAATATAGAGAACTCTGAAGGAGGAAGAGATTCTGGAGGAAAGAGTTTAGTTTGAAACATGCAGTTGGAGATGCTTGTGAGATAACTAAGAAGTTGTATCAAATTGGCAGTTGGATATTTGAGGAAGGAAGGCAGGAAAGGGGGAAGAGAGGGAGAGAAGGAAGGAGGGAGGCAGGGAAGGAAGGGGGAAGATTCGGGTTTGGGATAAATACCGAGGGTAAATACCTAGGAGTGGAATTGCTAGGCTATATGGGAAATGTATATTTAATATTCTAAGAACCCCCCCAAACTGCCCTACTCTTTAATCAGCAATGTGGGAGAACTCAAGTTGTTCTGAGTTCTTGCCATTGTGGTGTCTACTGAAATAAATATTTATTGATATTTAAATATTAAAGAATATAAACGAGACGTAAAAGAATCAATGAAAATATATTGTGAATATCGCCAGGCGTCATAGATTTTTTTCAATGTGATTTTGTTTTATGATTGCTTATTCTGTTATGGCTTTACTATAAGTTATTAAACCCATTTCCTATTATTAAACCTTGGGACTGTTTATGAAATTTTCCTATTGAAAACAGTCCAGTCGCCATCTCTGCAGAGGATGCAAATTGCAGCACTTTATTAGTGAAAGTTACTTACAGCTACACTTGGCTTCGCTGGTCTCTGATCTGAGGATTGGGTTGAAATCTGTTTGAAATTTGAGGAGCCTAATTTGATCTCACTTTCGAATGGCGGGCCCCGCTACCTCCTGGTGGGTATGCCAAGGAGTACCCTCAGGCAGAAGTTTGATTTTTGCTTAAAAAAATAAATGTAATTTGTGTCTGTTGGTCTTCCGGAGTTTTATGCTTTAGTATGTGGCTGAATTAATTTTCGCCTAGAAAAACTTTAAGTAGAAGTTCGAAATGTCTACCTCAGGTTTTTTAAAACCTCAGTCAAGTTTCATAAACTTTCGCTTTTAGCTGTGTAACTTCCCAGTGAACTCTCTTGTACCTGAGTGAATTGATTTGCTATTTAGGTTCTTTGCCATAATAAGCTCATTAAATGCTGGGGCCTGCAACCAT
>NW_011902322.1:0-2432 GCF_000151845.1 Pteropus vampyrus | reverse complement strand
TGTCCCTTGGTGCTGTCTTTCCTTTCTTATGAAGTGATTACATTTTAAGCTGAGCCCATGGTCACTCATGATAAAGACTCTGTTTCCCAGCCTTTCTTGAAAGCCACAGTGGCCACATAACTATGCTCAGGGCATTGGGAGGTAAGTGGCGATATCCTTGTAATGACTCGTTGGATCTTGGCTGAAGTGAGAGGTGGTAAACACCCTTTGTCCTCTTTTCTTCTTTTTTCTTTTGGTTTGGTCCTTTCCTCAGTCTTACTGCTTGTACAGTGCCTAAAGGAAAGGTATTAAAAGGAAGAGAATAGAATCTCTTCAAAATTGAAATTCCTATAAAGAAGGGTGACATAGAAACCTGCTGCAATGGCAGAAGGTGAAAGAAAAACTGTCACAAGAAATAAAATTTGGTAGGGGCAGCAAGAATACCAAAGCTGTGTGTTCAGCTATTTATTGGATCAGTGGTGCTCAGCTGGTGAATTTAACTGTTGATCCTGGAGCAGCAAGCACCTCCCCTCCCAACCTGGCGTTCTCAGGGATTTCGGACTCAGAAAGATGCTTGGCCAGAAAAGGCCATGGTTATCCACTGATTTGAAATGTCAGCAGACCTTGGGAAGAAAGTGGCAACAAGGCTTTCAAGTCATATGGCAACAAGGCTTTCAAGTCCTTTGAGCTTATTGCTTTTACCTCCATGATGCTATTATTTTTATTTATTTTTAATTTTCGAATAAACTATTTTTCAGAGCAGTTTTAAGTTCACAGCAAAATTGAGCAGAAGGTACAGAGAGTTCCCATGTACCCCCTGCCCCACACATGCCCAGCCTCCCCACTATCAACATGCGGTATTCGTTACAGTCGATGACTACATTCCTGTTGCTCCGTATCCTTGTCAGAACTTGATGTTGTCAGTATCTGGATTTTGGCCATTCTGATAGGTGTGTAGTGGTATTGTTTTAATTTGCATTTTCCTGATGACATGGAACATCTTTTCATATACCTATTTGCTATCTCTGTGTCTTCTTTGGTGAGCTATCTGTTCAGGTCTTGTGCCCATTTTTAAAATCAGGTTGTTTATTTTCTCATTATGCTATTATTTTCATACGCTTTTCTTTTTTTCTTCCTACAGGTAATGTGAGAGATACTATGTCTTAGTGATTAAAAATAGGTCCTTTAGAATCAGATTGACTGAACGAATCCTGTCTCCACCATTTAATAGCTGTGTGAATTTGTGAAAGTTACATAAACTCTTTGTGTCTCATGTTCCTTCTTGGTAAAAAGAGTTAATAATGTGTGATGGTTAAATGAGTTGATAAATATAAAGGATTGAGATAGAGTAGGGCCTGGCCTATAGTAAGTACTTAATAAATGTTAGTACGTACTTTTTATTACTCTCATTTCATACACTCATCACCACTCTTGGCTCGTTACTGTATTCCCTGTAGAAAACTTCTGTTGGATTTATTGACACTAAATTGTAAATGATTTTAAGAGATATTTACATTTTTCATCTATATTTAAAAACTCACATTGGTACTGCATGAGCATATTCTGTTGGTAAAAGAGTGAAGAAATTCACAAGTATATATACATATATGTAGTGAAAATGAAAGTAACACCCTCTTCCCCAGCTTCCTCTTCTCTTTGCAGATGTAACTACTGTTAACAGTTAGTAGTAGGTTGAGGGTGAGCAGATTGGCCCGAGGTGTTCCATGTTAATTTTTTTTTTTAATCTGGAGTCTTCTGGCAGTTGTTCTTGCCTAGAGTCTCTTGTAGTAGTGAAGTGTCATGAAGCTGCATAGTGTAATCCTTGTACTCTCAAGACTTCTTAGTCGATTAGAGTCCCAGACTAAGACCTGCTTTTCCTTATTTATTACTTCGATTTGTGGTAGCCAAAGGTATTTCACTTTTGATCGTGGTCCTTATGTGCTGAGAATGGCCACCTTATTTAAGATGCTCACCCTAAGTGATGTCGAAGGTGATGCCACAGGTCACACAGAGTTGGAGTGGAGTTGTGGCAGCCATCATTCCCTGCTCAAGTTGTCGTTTGCTGTACAGGGCGATGATTCATGACCTCTTGTGGTTCGCAAACTCCACTGCAATGTGGTTTTAGGGTTGGAGGGAATCTGGGAGGGATGTGTCAGTGCTCTGTGCCATCTTCTTGTTTCTGATGACGGGGTCTGGGCAATGCGAGGAGATCTGGAGATGCCTTATAATCTTTAGATCTGACTTCAGAGTCTACAGGTAAGGACTGTTCAGGAAGTAAATATCCCAATTGAGATGGAAATAATTGTATGCAGTTTGCTTTGAGAATTATAGAGCTAAATTACTTTGAGGGGTAATTTTAAATTTTATTTTTTTTTAGGTTTTACTTATAATTAAAATGATTTTTTGTTTTATTTAAAGAAATAAAAAATTATATATCAAATTATTATTTCAAT
>NW_011902321.1:0-2034 GCF_000151845.1 Pteropus vampyrus | reverse complement strand
GATTCTAGAGCAGTTAAGAGTTACCACAGATTTTTAAGCAGAGTGATGCCATCAGATCGTAATGTAGGGGAGACAGCTGGAATGTGGTGTCTTGAAATATCCCAGCTGCTAAACTACTAGACGAGATTCGTGATACAACCAGTATATCTGGGTCATATTCACACTCGATAACCTGGAAGGGTGCATTAGACAAAATGTCCTGTTATCATTTTTGCTCATTTTAAAGCCTTCCACATATATTCCTGATAGTTCCCTCCATCATGATCTTAACATTCTCAAGATTATTTTTGATAACACACACACACACACACACACACACACACAGGTTGATCTCACTATCATACTTCTCTTCCTGTCAGAGAGTGTTGGAAAGGTCATGGGCATTTTGGGAATCTAGCTAAAGAGAAACTGATTCAGAGATACATATGGTTAGGGTTAATATCGTATATTGCATGGTTTGCAGTAACTTCTGTGTATAATTAAATTACTGTTAGCCATACCAGTATAAGAATGTCTTCTAGGAATATTCTTACCACCCACTGTGCTGACTCACCTTGCGCCATGATGTGAAAGCATAGGACTAGAAACTGTGGTCATAGAACCGCATCCTGTGGCTCTGGGCACCATACGTAACGGTGGAACAAAGGCATGAAGTCCAGAGCCAGGTGCTAATATTTGGAAAGTTATTATTGAAGATGCATTAGGCAAATAGTCAAATATTATGAGATTTTTTCTGGGTATTTTCTGATTTTTTCGATATCTGTGATTTCTTATTTTAATACAATTTTATATTAACAGTTTTCTGTTTTTTTATTTTTTTTTTAAGTGATTCCCAAATTATATAAGTTTCAGATTCCATAAAACCTGGATCCACCTTTGGGTATGTGACAATAAATTTATTATCGTTAAACAGTGCAACAAAAGGGGCAGAGATCTCCCCATCACCCATTGTCTTCCGACCTCCACCCCAGCCATCGTGCTGAAGATCTTGCCAAGTTTACTAATGACCTAATTACTATATCTGGTGGATAATTTTCTCATTCAGTTTAAAAACAGTGCCAAAAATAATCTGTAAGTATATGTAAAGAATGCAGGAATTATAGAAATGATTAAAGTAGCATTGTAAGTTTTCCTTCATCCCGCCCACTCCATCCCTCTTCCGTCTCTCTTTTCCTATGCATTTGTGTGTGTGTGTGTGTGTGTGTGTGTGTGTGTGTGTGAGTGCACACACACGTCCATGTGTGTGTACATGTATGTGCTTTTGTTTTTATATAAAAACTAATTTTTTACATAATGGGGTATACTATACATATTATCCTGTAACTTGCATTCTTTTTATTTAAAAATATCTATCAGGGATTTTCTATGTATGTACAGATAGATACACCTCCTTCCTTTTAGTACTATTAATATTGCAATTGATGAATATACCTTGAATTTATTTAACCTTATTGACCTACATTTAGCTGTTTGCTACTTAATTATTTGCTACTGACAATAACTTTGCATTTGAGCATCCTCGAAGATACGACATTACGCAAAAGTATGCACATTTCTATAGGAGAAACTTATAGAAATAAAATTTCTGTTGAGATTAGAAAATAAAGGATATGTGTGCTGATAAAATAGGTGGGAAGAATAAAGAGAAATGAGAAGTTGAGAAGACAAGAGTTAACTGGGGATTCGTCACAATGGAGAGGAACTTCACAGTGAAACACAGGCTATGCTTTCAAATAGGTTTGGGGATAATGAGGGGGATTTGGGAACTTGATGTGATTTTTCCGGAATATTTGAGCTTGTCTCATGGCCTCAAAGGCTCTTTTGAAACGAAATCTATGTGGAGTATTGTGCATGAGGGCCTGGAGACTATGCTGACAATTTGTGGGAGGTTTTGCACAGTATGGGGTCCTTGAGGATAATGGTATTTCGCAGAATATGACTTTCCTGGGAGGGAGCACTCCCCAGGACTATAGAACACTGCCTCAAAGGTGACATCACTGGAACCTGAGAAGATGATACATCAGACATTGCTTC
>NW_011902320.1:0-3385 GCF_000151845.1 Pteropus vampyrus | reverse complement strand
ATTTGTAACTTGCAGACACTATAGAAAGAGGGGCAGCTGGATTAGTTTGGTGACCCCCTGATGTAGATGGTCATTGGTTTTAGCTATGAATGGTATGGGATAGAGTAAACTGCTTTTCCATTGGACTCAGGACTCTAGTCTTGACTTCTCAGTCTACTGACTGTGTGAACATTGATTGACAAGTCATTAAAAATATCTCTAGACTTCATGTATCTCATCTCATGGTATTTGTATGAGTGGATAGAGGCAGTAGTTGATCTACATATTCTAAAATTCTATAAATTCCAACTTTGTTCAATCATCCTAGGTACTACCTTGCTGGCAAGTATTACACTTGTGAAAATTATTGGCATATCTTGTTGAATTGTTACGTTTGCTTGACTTTGCTGAACTTACAAGGCCAAATTTACACTTGCAGAAATAAGTCTACTAGCTGAAATTTGGATGTGCTATAATTTCTATCACTGTTAAGAGAAGGGCAATTACCTTGTCAGAACTATAACAAGTATCAGGAAATTGCCAAAGGCTTTCAGAAACCAAGATGCACTTTTATTTTCCTCCTCCCAAACAATTCCTCTGAGAGCCCTGCTCCCCTTACAAATATTCTATAAGGAAAATAAAAAGACTTGAAATTAATTCTCATTGATCAGAATTTTGTCTGAGAAGATTGGTGCTATTTATGAAGAAGGATTTTGCTGTGTAAATTAAGAAGATAAAATTAATTGAAGTGGAGATGTTTATAACCTATTTAATTTAATCCACTGCTTGAAAGCATGTTGATAGCATTGAATTTCATACAATCATGTTGATTAAAATTGCCTTTTCTTTTTTTAAAGAAAGCAATATCTCTATTTGGTGACAATTTCTTAGAAACTACTCATTCCCATAAGATATTGAAGGCCATAAGCTAATATTTATTTAAAATATACTTTAATTTCAACAGTTTGCAAAAACAGTAGTTCGGGTTAGCGAGACTGAGCATTCCCTGAATCTAGCTACAATTATTTGAGAAAGAAACACAAGAGCCTTGATAATTTGATTTAAATGGTAGCAGAGAATTTTCCAAGAAGATAAAGAGAGGGACAAACTATCTAATAATAATTAAGGACAATGTCCTCAAACTGTGAAAAATAGAAAAGAAATTTCAGCAAATTGTAAAAATCACAGCTGAAACTTAAGAATGGAAAAGAATTTCCTCCTCAAGTTGCATTGATTCCTAGGTCAATGTGTCCTTTCTGATGTTTTTAAGATGAAAATATTTGAAGACTACTTCTCGAATCGCAATTATAATTTAAAGAGATGTTCTCAACTAAGCAATTTTTAGGTATTCATACTATTCAGGTTTCTCTGATGAGATTAATCAAGCACAAGCCTTCCCTTCTCAAAGGAAGAAAAGTCTACAAGTAAAGATGGCCTTTCATTGGCACAGAATTAATCTTGAGGCATTCCATGAATTTGTTTTCCTAGAAGTGAACTTCTGCTGAACAGTTGCTGGGTAAAACTATGGTAGTACAAAGGACATATAGAGTATATGTTTTCAAGTAATATACTCTTACTACATACGCACTACATACTCTTGTAGAATAAAAATGGGAGAGAGTAAAGAAAGAAAACAAATGCTTTTCTCTAGTTGCCTGAGTTTAACCTTTCCTAGATTTGGAAACCTGGACCAGAGATGTGTGTCAGGCAGACTATGTTCAGATATCAAAACCAACTAGTTTCACTAATTATCTGGGGTGTCTATTATCTACTTTTTAGTTTTTATTAATAGACTCTATCTCCTAGGGATATGTGGTGTTCACTTTACACAAAGTAAAAGATGTTTTGAAAATTTCTAGACTAATTTATTTAAGAAAGCCATTCTAGAAAGTTTCCAGTGGTTACCAAAGTGTGGTTGCCAAAGCAGAAGCATCAACGTCATGTGGGAACTCTTTAGAAATACAAAATCTTAGATGTGGTTCCATAGTATAGCAGTTAGCATGTCTGCTTTACATACAGAAGGTCCTGGGTTCGCACCCCAGTGGAGCCACGGTCCATAGTCTATGGCCATGCCACCCTGAACGAGTCCGATCCTGTCTGATCTTGGAAGCTAAGCAGGGTCGGGCCTGATTAGTACTTGGATGGGAGACCACCTAGGAAGACCAGGTGCTGTAGGCATAAATAATAATAATAAATAAATAAATAATATAAAATCTCGGGTCTTATTCCAGATCAACAGAATCAGAAACTCTGTGGGTAGTTACAACAACCTGTGTTTTCTCATTCTCTGCAGGTAGGTGATTCTGATGTGAGCTAAAGTTTAGGAACTACTAGTTTAAGCTTGAAAGACAGAGTGAAGAAATAAAATGCAATAAAATTACTGTAATCAAGTAGGTTGAGGCACGAGGATACGATTTTATTTCTGTTTTAACTATCCTGAGAACTTAAACTTCTGAACTTTTCAGTCCTGAATCAATGCCTGGATACATAGCAAACCTCCAGATAACTTTTTGGATACCCTGAAGGATTATGGAAAGAATGTTCACCTATTCAGACCACCTGACATCCATTATCTAGACCACTTGTCAGCATTACCATTTTGGATCAATACAGAGGCTAAGAATGTGGGACTGATTCCTCTCAAGAATGTACTTTTTACTATAAAAATTCTTAGTTTTTCTTTCTTCTTGGGAACACTTTGGGTATTGCCTAGTTACATTTTCAGTTTGTAAACCCTAAGACTCTTGAATAAATCTTTACCATTTATTTCTAGCCAAAACCTCCAGACTCTTTTTGAGATCATTGGACAAGCTAAAGAATCCACATAGCCTGGGGCAGGGTTTCTCCAGTCGAGTGGAAAATATGGTCAGTCTGCTTCTGTGGCAATGCCTTGGAAGTGCCACAACTATTTTCATTAGACTCTGCCTTCATTTTAGGCTCCTGTTAACTAGTAAGAGAATAATTAACCCAAGAAATAGGAGTTCATTTGGAAAAATTAGGAAATAATACGAAATAAAACTTAACCAGCTTTTTTGATATAGATATTCATATAAAATATATTTTTTAAATTGGACTCATAATATACATATTGTTTTATAATTTGTTTTATTCTCTTTTTCCATTTTACACAGGAGAAAATTGAGGACTAGGAAGGCACATAGCTTATCTCAGGCCCTAGTAGTTAAAAGGAGTAATTAAGATTTGAACCCAAGCAGCCTAATCCAAGAGCCTTAGCTCTCAACTATGGTGCTTAGCAACTGTATTATAATTTTGTGTGAGTAAATAATAATAATAATAATGAAATTTCATATTGCTGCTTAGTACACTAAATAAACCTGTTTAATCAATTTCCTATTCTTGGAATCTCACTTCCAATTTTTATTATTATTACTTTTTAATTTTTATT
>NW_011902319.1:0-2242 GCF_000151845.1 Pteropus vampyrus | reverse complement strand
GGGTCTAAAGAAGGAAAGCAACATGGGGAGCAGGATCTGACAGCCAAGTCTCCCTAATCTCAAGCTTGCCGCTCTGTCCACTGCCCCACTGGGGCCTTGGGAAGTGTGCTGCTGGAAGTCACATCTAAACTTAACAGAGACTGTCCAGCAATGCTGATTAGGTGATCGACAGTGATAGTTCCAATAATCTGTCCTGCTGGAACTGAGATTGGGGATGTGTGGGTGTGGAGACCGGCAGAAAGTAGGGTGAGAAGCTCCTTATCTTGCAGCCATGCATAGACCCTGCCCTTTGCTAATACAGCCTACTCACATGGACTTTTAATAATTCTATAATGAGATGCCATTATAGCCTCTAAACTCTTCTTGCTGTAGGTGAAACTTATTTTTTCTGTTTGTCGAAGAAAAACAATTGACCACTATTGTTTATAATAACCCCTCATATAATTAAAAGTGTTGATTGATAAATTTCCAAATTTTTTCTTGAGCAAGCAACCAACTTTCTGTAGCCTTTTAGCAAAACCCATTTCTTTACCCTTTTATCAATTTGTTTGTCATTATAGTTTTCCAAATGCTTCTTATATTATGGGACCCAAACTAGCCATTATAAAAATTTAATACATGATTATCGAATAATTACATGAACAAAAGAAGGAATGATTCTTCTTTTGTTCTCTCTTTCCTTCTGGGCTGTGAGTTTCTATGATTAAAAAGGAAAATCTATAACAACCCCCCCAAAAAATCTCATGCATTTACTTGTAGAAAATGCACCATACAAAATATTTAGCTTATGAGAAATGCAGATACATTGCATCGGTCTTAACACATAATTATCAGCCTGTACTGACCTGGTCTCTCACGGTCTTATTTGGTACTTTAGATGCCATGTTTCTTTTCTATCTTCTGATCATCTTGTCTTTTACCTCAATCTTGTTTTTATCACCTTTCATTATAAAGCTCTTTTTTTAAAAAAAATAATAAGTCGTTGTCATGGAAAACCTCAGCTCTGCTATTTACTTAGCTGTAGCAGTAGCTCACAGACAGGGAGTAAGGGATCTTGGGGACAGGAATAGATCCCAACACATGAAAGTAGCTGTATAAATAAGCAAGGGCCTGAATGAGGTCAGTTGGACCTATATTTAATAATTTGCCAAAATATAACTAGATCCTTTTACTCTCCTGCTCAAATATGTGCGTATGTCTGTCTATATGTGTGTGTATATGTGTATGTGTGTATATGTATGTATATACATACATGTACATGTGTAGTTTAACATGGATCTGGGCATAGATAAGTATTAAATACATGGTAGCAATTAATTATGAGGAAGAGAGGGAGCAGGAGGAGGAAGAAGAGAGCATTTTTCTAGGCATCCAGAGCATGCTTTCAAAGATAATGGAAGAATGCGTTAATGGATGTGTCTGTAAGGGAGAAAATGCTTGATGAGGGGGTATTTTCATAGGCCCTGCACTGTATGAGACTTGAGAATGCATTTATCTAAATGCCTGACCCTTAAGATCAGGAAAGCTGGTGGCTAATATAATCATACAGTCCATTAAAAATCAGATCTGTTCACCAGGAGCTGCCTAGCTGGATGTGTTATTAGCACTGCCATCATAGGAGCTTGTTCAAAGAATTTCAGAGTTAGAAGGGGCTCTAGAAATCACTGCATGTAATTTTCCACCCAGACATGATAACAGTACTGTGTCATAAGATTGGCATGAGAACTAATGGGTTAATATTTGCAAAGCACTTATTAGTGTCTGACACAAATAAGGCATTTATGAGTGTCAGTTATAAATAAGCATCCTTTGTTGAGTGCTTTTTAATTGGGGGTACCAACCAAGGTGCTGTATATTTGGAGCCGATAATACTAGCTTCACTTTACAGCTGAAGAAACTAAGGTTTAGGAAATTAAGTAACTTGCCCAAGGTCATTGAGCTATAGACTGACTAGGGCAGATTTGATGTTTCCAAGGCCATCTTTTCACCTATTCCAGTCAGTATTCACGAAAACTCACAGCCCAGGGAAATCCACTTCAGGGTAAGGGGAAGACAGAGGAGGCGAAAAGGCAAGAGCATCACACTGGATAGAACCAGGGAGTTCAATGAACAGAAGCTCAAATTAAAGCCTGAATCAAAAGAAGAGAGCAAGTTCATTGACCTAGTTTAAACCAACACAAAAGGCTACCTGGAGGGTGTGCCTTGCAGATGACCTGTAACTTGTTCCAGAAAAAAAACCCTC
>NW_011902318.1:0-2014 GCF_000151845.1 Pteropus vampyrus | reverse complement strand
AAGGCCACCTGCCCGTGAGGAGCTCTGCTTCCAGTGGCCATGGCGGGCCTCACTGAGAAATGAGGCTGAGCAGATCTTTGGCAGAGGTGAGGTGGTGAGCCGTGGGGGCACCTGGCAGAAGAAACGGGAAGTACTGACATCCTCGTAGAAAAGCATGCCCGAGGTGACTAAGGAACGGCCGGGGGCGGGGCGGGGAGGAAGGGCAGGAGGAGGTGAGCCCTTGTCCTGACCGGGTTCACAGTCCAGCGGAAAAAACAACTACGGAACATTGATATTTAAACGACAGCACGCGATTCGCTCTATTCAAGGTAAACTTTGGTGTGAATGGCCTTCCGTATGAGGCTAGGAGCTTCCTTGAGCTTCCTCGGTGGCCGGGGGGCCAGCGAGGTCTGAAGGTTGAGTGCACCTTTGCCAGATGAGAGGGCGGGGAGTCTGGAGGGGGGGAGGGAAGGGAGTAGAGAAGGCTCGGAGAGGGGACACCAAAGATAGTCAGGAAACCGTAAGAAGCTCTAGGTGACCGAGGAACAGTTGCTTAGAAAATGATGACACGTGTTACATGACCAACTTAAGGATTTGAATTTTTATCCTCAAAGCCAGGAAGGAGCATCAAAGTTCTTCAATCAAGGAAGCGATGAAGATGCTCAGTGACACTTGTTGCAGGTGGAACGCGAGGACAGTGAGAAGCCCGGGGCTGGCATCTCGGGAAAACCTGCCCGAAGTGGGAGCAAGTGCACGTGCCAAGGCAGCGTGACGCACGGGGTCAGGCAGGGCGTGGACACGCGGCGCGCGAGGAGGAGATCGCACGCACTGCTCCCATGTTTTTGGTTTGGACACGGCAAGGGGCAGGAATGACCGTCACGGGCCCGGGAAGGAGAAGTCCTCGGAAAAAGATGGTGGATTACTGTGAGGCGCGCTGAGTCTGAAGTGCCCGAGGGACGTTCGGGCTGGGATACCCAGAAGTAATTTATGTAAGAGGTATATAAGTAGAAAGTCCGAAGTTGTCATGTGTCTAGCGAACTTGAATCCGTGGGCTTGAATAAAATTTACAGAGAGAACAGCAGACGGTTGATAGTGCAGAAGGCCAATTAGACCCTTCCAGAAATACTTGTGGTCATGAGACATGAATGGAGGAAGAGAGGCAGCAAAGGAGGGTGCTAAGAAACAGCCAAGAGATGAGAACGATGATGGTGATGGTGACGATGGTGACGATGGTGGTGATGGTGACGATGGTGATGATGGTGATGGTGACGATGGTGATAATGATAGTGATGGTAATGATGATAGTGATGATGATGATGGTGATGATGGTGGTGATGGTGACGATGGTGATGATGATGGTGATAGTGATGATGGTGATGATGGTGATGATGGTGATAGTGATGATGGTGATGGTGATGATGGTGATGATGATGATGATGGTGATGGTGATGATGGTGATGATGGTGGTGATGATGGTGATGATGATGGTGGTGGTGATGATGGTGATGATGATGGTGACAATGGTGATAATGGTGATAATGGTGATGATGACGGTGATAGTGATGATGGTGGTGATGACGGTGATGATGGGAATAAACAAGACAATTTTGAGAGTTTCATATAGGTTATATTGAAAATTTACTAATGCACTTTACACTTGCTAAGTTAAGGCATTTAATCCCACAGAAACTCTGTATGAAATGAACTGTTATACATTTTACGTCTCAGGAGGTACTTATAGTTAAATTTGTTGAGTCAGACACCACTGTTAGCACCTTATACCGACCAAATAATTTAATTCTTACAACCGCACTGAGGAAATACTACTATTATCACCCCATTTTACTTATACAGTGATCCAAGAACAGGAAGCTTCGGTACCCTTGCTCAAGGGCCCAGCGCCTGTACACGTGCAGGCCGTCTGGGTCCGTATTCCAAATGCTTAACCCCGCATCGCTGTTTCTGTGACATGGTGACAGAAACACAGGCTTCTACTTTCACAGTATTGATAAAACTGGGGAATGACGAGAAAAGT
>NW_011902317.1:0-1944 GCF_000151845.1 Pteropus vampyrus | reverse complement strand
AGAATGTCCTCGTGATGGCAGAGCTCCAAAGGCAGGAGGAGCCTGGGTCCCCAGATGACCCTGGGAGGCAGGCCCCCTACACAGCCTGGCCTGGCGGGCTCCCCCATCAGAACGATCTCCCTCGCGTCCTGTGCTCACAGCAGAACCCACATCCAGTGCACCTTCCTGCCACCCATGCCCTGCAATACCTGGAGTTCCTTTCTCCATTAATGAGAGAAGAAAGGTGTTACAGAAAACTAAATTACTTCTGTCAGAACGTTCAACGATTTGGTGACTTCTCATAGTAAAACCGCCGAGAGTCCATAGTCTTTATTGCTTAGAAGTTCGGGCTGCGAGAACCTGCTCTGCTGATGAATGCGGTACGCTGACCGGCCTCTTCTCGGTCCACACTGTCTGCACAGACTGCAGGGGAATCCGAGTGATCCTCATTCTTGGTTAGTGGCCTGCAGAGACTGGCCCCTAGTGTAGGGGCAAGAATCTCTGTAAAAGGAAAATTGCCAGCTCCTATAGATAAAAGCAAATGGAAGCAGCAAAGGACAGAGAGAGAGAGAGAGAGAGAGAGAGAGAGAGAGAGAGAGAGAGAGCGCGCGCACGCAAGGCTCTGGAACTCGACCCCTGACTGGGTGGCCTCGAGCCAGGTAGTTACCACCTGGGGAGGGCAGATCATTTCACCCCACTCAGAGATGCCGTGAAGACTTAGCTACACAGCCATCCTTGGGCCCTTCCACAAACCTGCTGAATCTGGACTCCCCAGGATTAAGGTGGGGTTCTCCAGAGAAAGAGAGCCAACAGGATGTGTGAGTGTATCTATAACTAGATATAAATACAGAGACAGAGATCGAGACAGAGGTAAGGAGATTTATTTTTTAAATGGACTCATGTAACTGTAGCGGATTGATAAATCCAAATTCTGCAGGGCGGCCAACAGGCCAGAGACCCAGGAGGAACCAGTGTTGCAGCTACAGACCAAAGACCATCTGCTGCAGAATTCCTCCTTGCCCGGGAGAGGTCATCCTTTGTTCTATTGAAGCCTTTGACTGCTTAGACAAGGCCCACCCACATTACAGAATATAAAGGTGTGCAGCCTTACCCCAGGCCTATCAGATGCCAGATTGGTGAGGGGCTGTGCCCTGAGGGGGAAGACAAAATTCCCGCGTAGTCAATGCTATGTACAGTGAAATGGCCCCTGATCCAGAGCAGGGCTGGGGAGAACGTTATTTCCTCTCTGTGTATATCCCTAATAGATACACCAGTGAGCCAGGAAGGTATGGTCCCTGCCCCCAGGGAAATGACAGCTCAGTCGAGCTCCGTCCAGCTTTGTGACCTCGGGCTCTGAGGAGGGCACTGTGGCAAGCCGGCTGAGCAGCCCAGGGTGCAATGGCTGTGATGTCACCTTCCCACTTAGCCCTCCAGGTCTCAATTTCCCCATCTGAAAATGAGGGATCTGGCTAGATGACCTCTAAGTTCCATTCCAGCTCTAGCATTTCACGTCCCGACCGTCGACTGGACATCAACCTTGTGTCGTACATTGTGTTAAACTGGAGATTCCAAGATAATAAGACATTCTTCCTACGCTGAACTCTCAAACTAATTGGAGAGGCAGGCATCCAAAGAGACAATAATTCAGTGCTGTAAATGCTACAGTAAAGATATAACACCTACATCTAAGAGTCTATGTTACCATTCCAGAAAAAAATCTGCAAAATTTCTAACCCCTAAAACTTTTCTTTGGTTTCGTTGAGATATTATCGACAGCACTGCGTGAGTTTGAGGTGTATGGCATAATGATGTGACTTTTGTGTATTGTGAAATGGTTACCACAGTGAGCTTAGTTAACATCCAATTTCTCATATAGATACAAGAAAGAAAGAAAGAAAGGTTTTTTTTTTTCTTGTGATGAGAACTCTTAAGATGTACTCTCTTAACAACTTTCAAATAAACCAC
>NW_011902316.1:0-2383 GCF_000151845.1 Pteropus vampyrus | reverse complement strand
CCCTCAAAGACGTGGCGACTGGGTGGCTTCATGCAGGCAGCTGGAGTCTCGGGCTGTCAGACGCGATCAGTGTCCGCATGGCACCTGCGGCCACATGCGTCCGGCCGAGAGGAGCTGCCGAACAGGTGGCACCTAGCGCGGCGGCGGTAGGAAGCGTCGCCACGAGCTGGGCCTGGGAACCCAGGGAGGACAACCAGTGGCCACGACCCACGGCATCCGGGTCGGTGGTCTCAGAAACGCCTCGCTCAAATCTGCCGGAGGACGGTTGAGAAACATTAAGGCCGAGGCCGGGCTGCGGAGGGGCGGGCAGGGCTACGGGCCGTCCACTTGTCCCTGGATGTGCCGGCGGCTCCTGGCTGGCATGAAAATTCATAGCGACAAGCTGTGTCGCACAGAGCGAAATCGATCAGACAGACACGAGGAGAACCGAGTGTGGATTTGGGACAGCAATCCAACCTGATTTCTCAGATCAATTGTCCGCTGTCTCAGCAGTGGTGACAGTGAGCCAGGACGAGAGAGCAGCCTGGAGAGGAGGCTGTTCTTTAGGTCGGGGTGGCTTCCTGGGCGTCAGCGGCCGCAGGAGCTGTTGGCTCAGAACTATTGAAGAAAACTAGCGTCGGCGGATGGGGTGGGGATGACTTTTTATGGTTTGTTCTGTCGTTATGATGAAAATGAGTGGTGGGCGGGGGGAGGGGGCGGGGAGGCGTGATGCACCGTGTCGTCCCGGTCTGTGCGGACTGAGGCCGGGCGATGAGTCCTTCAGCTCTGCGTCGGTCACAGCACACGAGGCCACGGCCAGACCGGAAGGGACCAGGGGAGCACCGGCGGCGTCACAGGTGGGGCACGTGGAGAGGCTTAGGATCCTCAGCCTGCAGGAGAGGCGAGGCGGGCGGCGCGCACTGGTTCTGACAGGCCGTCGCCGCGGCAGAGGCGGAGCCATCACGAACGAGGACGAGAGGCAGGCGGGAGAGGGTCCAGGGGCCACACTTCACCCCCGTGCCTGACGGGCCTTCCTCGCAGTCACCCCTGTCCGTAGAAGGGGTGACCACCTGGAGCCAAGCACTCCCCGCCACGGGAGCGTTCGGACACGGTCTGTCCGGCTGGCTACTCGGTGGGGGCCGCGTGGTGGGCGGCCAGCCCCAGCCCCTGAGTGTCTCGGTGACTGTTAGGGCCCCTTCCACCTAGGAATTCTTTATTTCCCACTGTCCCGAGGCAGACTTGCGTCCGAGTCTGCGCAGTATTTAACGAGTCCCTCTCCGGAGGGGAGCAGAGGCCGACGTGACCCGTGTACCCTGGGCCGTGTGAGCCTCCCCGGGAGGGGTTCCCGGAGCACGGGGAGCCTTGCCGTCCTCTGCTTCCACGAGCCATGATTCCCGTGTCGACGGCTGACTTCCCGGAAGCCGGCCTAGAGAAACACGACATACCGTGGTGGAGAAGCCCGTGCTCGGAAACGGATTCCAGATGGATTCTGTGGCCCCGCGTGTATGGGCGTAGTTCAAGCCTATGTGCATTTGCGCATTTCCTGAGTCTTTTTCAAATGTCAGGTAGAATTTTCCAGAAAGAGCTTTGGTCTGGGCGTGAGTGGGGATGAGCATACGGGCCCAATCCCGGAGAACTGAGGAAGGTCGGCGTGACGGGCGGGACATGGGGCTGGCCAGTCTGCTCCTTGGCATCTTTCCTTCCTGATCACTAGCACGGACCTCGGGCTCTGGGTGGGAGCGGGCAGCGCGGGCCCTCTGACGTCATCTGCGGGCTGGGAATCATTCTGAAACAGGGTGACAAACGTGCAGACGATTACGTCTGATTGCATAAGCCCACCGCAGACACCACGCTCGAGAGTGCCACTTGGAAGAGCCTCTCGCTGTGCACTGATCTTTCCCCGTGAACTGTGTGTGTTTCATTTCTCGGTCTTCAATGTGCAGGGACAGTGACTCAGAGGCTCACCATGAGGCGATAGGTCCCTTCGGCGTCAGTTTTAGATTGTGCCACCTGCCAGAGACGCAGCTTGTCGGGGCAGGATGTATTTTTAGACGGCGGTAGGGGACGCCGAGACGTGTGTGTGCAGAGCAGGGCCGTGGCTGCCAGGAGAAGGGAAAGGGACCAGAAGAGTCTAGGACAGGAATGGAAGTTTCGAGCCAAGAAATAAAAATAAACATCTCCCCAGCGCGAGGCGGCCGTGGGAGACCAGGCTGGGCTCTGGGTTGCGTCTGTCCGCGGAGGACGTTTTCTGGGCAGCCGCCGTCTGCCCCTCCAGCTGGGTTCTCACCGCGCCCGTCTGTCTTCCAGCCAGGATCTATTTTAAACCCTGTGGCGTTCAGACCCCTTGCCTCTAACCGAGACCACGCCGCGCAGGGCTGCAGGGCGGGGGGTGGCGGGGGCGCCG
>NW_011902315.1:0-2621 GCF_000151845.1 Pteropus vampyrus | reverse complement strand
GGAGACAGAACTTTTGCACAGAGAGAGCTCTAATTCAGGTCAAATAAGACAAGTCCTAAAAATGGAGCTTTTGAAATGGTAATCATTTCATAATATATGTAAGTCAAACCATGATATTATGATGTATTAAACTTATACAGTCACTTATATCAACTATATCTCGATAAAACTGGAAAAAAATAAAATAAAAACAAGAGATAATGAAAGAAAAAAATACGCATGAAAAAGATATACCATATGTGTTGATTCCAAGAGGCACCTTTAACCATATTAACATCCTCGAAATTAGGATATGGTTTACAATGAAAAGAATCAGTGATTTTTTAAAGTTTCTTCCAAGTAAATAAATGATGATACATGATTATAATTGATAGAGGCTTAGATTTAGTGAAAGATGATATAAATATATGTACTGCCATGCACCTACAGTATCTCTCAAAGGCTACACAAGAAACAAGGGAAACAGCGTGGGAGGGACACTAACTCATAGTTTATAACGGCTCTCCTGAGATATAATTTACTTGCCATAAAACTTCACCCCTTGAAAGTATGCCTTCAGTGTTTCTAGTGTATTCACAAAGCTGTGCAACTATCACTATTTAATTTCAGAACATTTTTGTAACCCCGAGAAGAAACCTTATAAAAATTAACAGTCACTCCCGATTGCCCGCTGCTCTCAGCCTCAGGCAACTACTAATCTACTCTCTGTCTCCCTGGATTTGCCTATTCTGGATATTTCATATAAACTGAATAGTACAATCTGTGGCCTTTTGTATGGCTTCTTTCACTTTGCGTGTTTTCAAAGTTCATCCATGTTGTAATATGTATCAGTACTTCATTCCTTTTCATGGATTAATGATATTCCATTGTGTGAATATACTATATTTTTTTTTATCCATTCGTCAGTTGATGGATATTTGTGTTGTTGCCACCTTTTGTTATTATGAATAATGTTGCTGTGAACGTACCTGAGCAAGTTTTTGTATGTTTTCATTTCTCTTGGGTATCTACCTAAGAGTGAAATTGCTGGGGCATATGGCAACTATATGTTTAAATTTTTGAGAAACTGCCAAATTGTTTTTAAAAATACTGCTCCTTTTACATTCCCATCAACAGTGTATGAAGGTTCCAAATCCTCGCCAACACCTGTTATGCCGTTTTTGAAATTATATTATTATTATTATTATTTGCATCTTAATAGGTATAAAGTAATATTTTATTTATTTCCTCTCTAGTTTTTATAATTTACTTCCTACTGCTTGATTCGGGTTTAGTTTGTTCTTTTTCTAGTTTCTTATGGTAGAAGTTTAGGTTATTGATTTGAAAGCTGTCTTCTTTTTCAACATAGATGTTTTCAGTTATAAATTTTCCTCTAAGCACCGCCTTAGCAGCATCCCATAAGTTTTATTACGTAGTGAGTGGTTTCATTTTCATTCATCTCAAAATATTTCCTTATTTCCCTTTTGATTTCTTCTTTGACCCATTGATTGTTGTCAACAAGTGCCCTTGGAAATAGAACTTTTGCACAGAGAGCTCTAATTCAGCTCAAATAAAACAAGTCCTGAAAATGGAGCTTTTGAGCAAGCTTCCAGACGGGTCAAATAATGACAGTTCTCTGGGGATGGAGCTTTGGGGGACCTCCCCTACTTTGTCCTTTCTAGTTGCTGCTAGGCTGCTTGTTTACACAAGTTACTGTGGTTGCAAGGCTATTGGTTTTCAGGGCTACCATGGAGCTGGAAGAAGAGATGGGATTAAGACAAGTTAAAACATCACAAAACACTGTTCTTACCAAGATTCAGCCATTTTTCTTGAATACATGCACCTCTGATTGTTGTCTTTAGGTAATTTCCAACATTCTAAAAAAGTGTATTTGAGAGTTTTTCCAGTGTTCTCATTACTTTTATAAAGGAGTACATTTTTGGAGGTCCTTCCTCCACCATTCCAGAAGTTAGCTAATAGGACACTGACTCTTCCTATGCATCTTTGTGCATCTCATGAAGTTTTCGACATATCCAGGTATTACCCAATCAAAAAGTAAAATATATACATAAAAGCAAAAAAGGGCATGTACACATGTGTACATGTGCACACATGTTGATGCAGGAACCCACGTGCAAAAGCATATTAATCTTTCTGTGATACATATTTGTTCATCTGTTACAGGGGAGTGACAGGGTCCGCTCTGTATTTCAGAAAGTTCTGCCCCACTCCTGATTGCAATGAGGGGCATAAAGAGGATGAGATAGGCAGGGAAGCCAGGAAGAGGCTGAGGGTCATCCACCAATTGTGAGGTGTGACCTGGACTAGGTCCAGGGGTAGCTACACATGTCCACAGCTAATTATCCCTGGGGACCCCATGTATACACAGGCCCATACACATACATATGTAGCTATTTGGTCCGTGTGTTCAGGCATGCCTGCATCCCATCTCTTTAACTGTTGGAGTTAAAGAGAGATGTAGTACAAATGCCCCAGAGAGGCTGGGAGACTGGCCTGTGAACCATAAGGGGAGGCTATGAGGGAGGCGTGGTTCTCCGGGCCTGATACCCTGGACCCACCAGCCTCCCTTCTGTCAGGCTGGACCCATTCTGCTTTGGAACAGCCTTTTCCAGCTATGCAGA
>NW_011902314.1:0-2596 GCF_000151845.1 Pteropus vampyrus | reverse complement strand
TAGTGACAGATTTTCACAGAGAAACTCTACTTTCTCTCAAGAACCTCATTGTAACAGTAAAGGATTTTTCAAAGGCAAAACCCCAGAATAATGGAGAAAAGAGAAGCGGACAACAGCCGTGAAACTTAGAATCTGAAAATCTGATGAAAACAAAGCAGACTCAAGAAAAATGAGTATTAAGGTGGAAAACCAAGAAAATAGGTGATTTACAAAATCGCCCCAAACCTGAGGAACTGACAGCAAAAGTCACTTTTGTAAGTGGAAGAGAAAGCGAGGCTAAATTAAACAGGATTTGTTCGGTGTATTTAAGAAACAATCAGATCCAGGCCCCTTCTCTGTGTTTTTATCCTGAACAGGAAAAAGACTGGACTCTCTTCTCTGGAGGTCGAACTTCTCTGACTGAGATGCACCGGACCCAGGGGGGGGGAAGGGGTGAGGACCGTGTGTAGAGGAGGAGCAGGTGGACACGTATGCTCGCTGGGTGCTGAGGCCTCCCCTTCTACCTGCCCCACCACCATCTGGGCCCTCAAGTCCCAGAATCTGCCCGGGCCTTCACTGTCTGGCAGATCCCATGGGAACCGGCCGGCCCAAGACCAAAGACCTCAAAATCCTGCAGCGGTTCCCAGTGAAACGGCGTGGCCAGATCGCCTCACACTGAGAGTCACAGTCCACAAGCACCTCTCGTGGGCTCAGGGCTTTAAACCTGGTTTTCGGTTTATTCTTAAATATGAACAGGACTCTAAGGATCCCCAGACATCTGGAGGAATCTCCACGTTAACGATCGGGGCCAATGCGAACAAACAAAACAAAAGGCAGTCCTCAGAAGACGAAACAATGCAGGAATAAGAAAACCTAAAAAGAAAACAACGTTCGCTAGTATCTTAAAGGGTTTCAGAGAGGGCCGTGATGACGTCAGAACAGGATACTACTAAAAAGGGGACATTCCAAGAACAAAAGCATCTCGCGAGAATAAAACTTTGCTGGAGAAACTAAGAAATGCAAAGGAAAGGAACTGAAGTTGAGGAAATTACCCAGGAAGCAGAGCGAGAAGATGATCACAGAAAATCGGAGAGAAAGGGTGCTCCCAGCGCGAGAAACAAAGAGGGAGGGAATCAGGATAATTCAAGAAAAGTTCCCAGAATTAGAGAACGTGACGTCCCGACCGAAAAGGCCCACCAAGCGCCAGCGTGGGGACGAAAATGGCCCCGTGAACTTCCGCACGCTGCAGACACAGACCCTCCAAACTGCGCGAAGAAACACACCACGGCTCAGCATGGCTGACTCCTCAGCAGCAACAGGGCGCCGAGCTGCCAAGACAAGATCGGTGCCTTCAGATTTTTGGATGGAAACGTTTTCCAAGAGGACATCACTGCCATACTAACAAACAGAAAAACCTGCAGAATCTACAAAACCCTGAACTTTTGCGAGCTAAAGTCACAGTGCAACCAGGGGATCTGAACTGCAAGGGGCAGAAACCTTTCCAAGGACAGGACCAATGTTTCCACCTGTGGCCGAGCACAGGCGGAAGTGATGACCACCAAAACAGCAGTTAAAAAATGAAATTCTGACGACTTTTTAAAGGCCAGGTATGAGCTAATTTGATAGCTCAGAAACCCAGGAACCCCCAAAGAGCCCATCACAGTCACCGGCTCTTCTCCTCGGGTCTCCCCGGTGCCCTCGGGCAGGAGGCGCAGGGAACACATGCCCTACACCGAAAGTAACCGAGGCAGCAGCTGCCAACTCCAGGCAACAAGAGCTTCAACACAGGACCCAGGTGAAGGGCATAACCCCAGGATGACGGTGAGGACAGGCCTAGGAAGGTCAGCCGGGCACCCAGCTGGGCACGGAAGCAGATTCTGGGAGTTTTCAGGAAAACTTGTAATACGCCTGATGATCTGACTTTGTACAGGAAAGGCTGAGACACAAAGAAGTTGGGGCTGAATAAGTGATGAATGATAAGGAGGGAACCAAACAAATTTTTAAATCACATAATTCTGGGAAAAAAACTTGCAGGTAGGAAAAATAATCCGTTTACTACGTAGATCACCTGTGAACAATGTTTTCCTAATCACGATTTTGTAAAGGCTGACCTCGCGTTTAATGAAAATGGTGACTGTGACAATGGATTTTATGCTATAGCTAGTTTATTTCAAGACAAAGGGGTGAATATCAAATACTAAATACCAAAATAATCAGCTAAAAGAGGTTGCTCTCTAAAATGAAGGAAACGGGGGTGAGGGGACAGGCATGGAAAAACTATTTAAAACACTGCGGAATGACTCTAAAATGAGTTTAACTTCGTAATTTTTAAAATGTTTCCTGGTGAAAACTTTCATCGGATGATCACCAATTTGTGGACTGTTAAGATATGCACTATCTAATGTTATAAACTTATATGAACGAAAATCTAATCTGCTCACAACTTCAGCCAGATGAAATTCTTTACCAGTAATGAATACGCAGGTACCGATGAAAAAAGTAGAAATTTTCTATTAAGACAAATTTGAATTAATCTACTTTGGACTTTGATAACTCAAAAATGGATTTAAGATGACAAGTATGTTTTCACACATTTCGATGAACAAAGCCATCGAGA
>NW_011902313.1:0-1902 GCF_000151845.1 Pteropus vampyrus | reverse complement strand
TGACAAGATTTTAGCAATCCTTGGGCAATATCAACCCTTTTGCTTGATAAGAATTTGTATTTTTGTTGTGATCATGTAGATCATAATTAGTTGTGAGAGCATAGAAAGAAGTGAGTAAAATGCTATCACTTGATGTTGGTTGTAGTGATATAGTTAATATGGAGTCTTCGGTGAATCTTATAATGACTATTAACACATTTCGGAGTCATCCTTTTCATTTTGTCCTCAATGAGGCTGATGCCTGAACACTGTTCTGCAGTACTCATTCACACTTTTGGTTAATGAGTAAATATAGCCATAGTCTAGTTCATCTTAATGAGAGAGAATTCTAATTTTAAGTAGACATGTCTAATCCTTCATTAAAAAGATAGAGTAAAATTCCACCCATATATTTTAATTCGTATTAGTGGATACCTTTTATCTATCCAAGGACTTCACAAAATCATTTAATGTCTAAAGTCTGTGATATGCCATCTTCTAGTCTGACAGGTACAAGAAAAGAGAATTAAGTGGCTTCCAGGGATTACAAAGCAATTCTGTGACTGCAAATCTGTGTGCATGTGAGTGCACATGAGTGTGTGTGTGCTTGGGCAAGGTACAAACAAAGCAGACACAGCTTCTTTGATGTTGTTCCTTATTGAGGTATGTACTCTTTTTAGTGGCCTTACTTTCCTGTTCTCCATTCAGGCCAGATATTTTCACATAAGAGTATGTCATGAGCAAGTCACAAAGACCATGAAAGAATGTCATGTGACCAGAAAAGAATAAACATATAACACAATAGTCGATCCTGAACTTGTCTCAAGGTTGTTTCTTTCTTTGGGATATGGTTATTATTTAGAATGCTTTTGGTATTGCTTTTGATTCACGTTGATTTAATCTATACTCAGCATCCTCTATGTTGTAAGCGTTTTGGCAAACTCTTGGCATACATACATTAATTACATGATCATCACAACACTATAATATGGGTAACAAAACTAGGTTTGCTTAGTTTAAACAACCTGTCCACTGTCAAACAAATAGTAAATAATGGAGTCTGAATTTGAAACTAGAGCATCTGAGGCAGACACATCTCAAATGCTGTTCTTCTACAATTAGCCATGAGACCTTGGGCAACTTAGCGACTCACATTTGAGATTTGATGCCCTTATCTATAAGAGAGAATTACAAAATTTACATTATAGGGAAGGTATATTGCACATCTCATAACACATCTTAGATGTTCAGTCAATGCTATTTCACTTGCCTCCAACCCTTTCTGGTTCTAGATTCTTTGACATCTCAGTAGATTGGTCTCGACCAGCTGAGACTGAATTCTCCTGGCTGTTGGCTGTGCAGTTATCCCCTCAGTGCTGATCTCCTCATTCGAAATCTCTCTCCTCAGCAAGAGTGTGAGTCCCTGGAAGACAGATCCTCTCTCATTTATCTCTGTTCTTCCAGTATCCAGAACAGGGTCCAGTAGATGCTTATGAATTGAATTGACAGGTGTCATTTAAGAGGTGCTTCCCAGCACCTTTAGAGCATTTTTTTTTCCAACCGATGTCCCACACTGCAGATCTTGCCTGCCTACTCTTTGTCTTCATTCCAGAGACTTGATTCCTTCTCACTTGACCATCCTCTTACTTGACAAGCTCCACTTCTCCTGGGTGTCAGCACAACCCATATCTGTATGGTGTGGCTGGTGGCCGTAACTGCTGCAATTGTTCCACTTAACTGGCCATGGTTTTGTGATAGACTTGTGCCCTGTACTCATAGATGTTTCCACACCTGACACGTCTCCTGCTCTCAGAGCCTTCTCTGGACATGAATGTCATGTTGACATTCTACCCTGTCTCAACCCAGTTTATAAGGCTACCTGTTATTCATTCAGTTAATGGATACATAGCCTCATATTTACAA
>NW_011902312.1:0-2614 GCF_000151845.1 Pteropus vampyrus | reverse complement strand
TTTCTTAAAATTTAGTTTTCTTATCTAGTTATGAAACTTGATAAAAATGAATTGCAATAACAGAGGTAAAACAAAATATAAGTCATTTAAATTGTTCTCATCTATTTTAGTTTTTATTGTTTCATGTAACAATGAAAGCTGATGAAAGAGATATAATGAAAATTTATGGTCTGACAAACAAGTTTACATCATACCTGAAAAAAAATTATAGACATATTTTCATAATATAAATAACACTAATTCTTTTAATCTCAGGTGTTGATTTTTTCCCTTTTCATTTTCCCCTATAAGTGAGTAATTCTAGAATAGTGATTTTACAATTTGTAAAATAGTCAATAAAAGGTGACAACGCTATTTTCATGAGTTAGTTATGATAATATTAATGTATATATAATAGATTGTTTTAAAAGACTAAACTAATATTTTATTTATAATACATGTGATATAAACTTTCTATAATGGGTGGATTTTATATTGTAACATTATTTTAAAAACACACATTTGCTATTTCTATATACAGAGACACTAAAACAAATCCATATTCTTTAATTCATTGACCCCAAAAAGAGGAAACAGCTTGTATTTTGACTACTCTTGTTCTTTTACTTTGCATAGCACTATTTTTATTTTAAATATTAGATTTTACAATGCCATGAAAAAATACAACTATGACAACAGCTTTTAGATTCTTGGCAAAAATTCTTTACTTAAGTCTTAGTATTCTCTTTTCCCTCTCAACACAGGACTACTCTAGAGGGCCCCTAATGATCTTGCCCTATCCTACAGACTTCACCTCAATTCTCTATGTTGGGTTACTGTCATTTTTAATCATACAAAATAATTTTTTTCTGAAAATTAACTTCGATTACTTTCTCCAATTATTTATTATGTCCCTCCAAAATTATTAAGCTTACATGAAAAGAACTATCCTGAGCTCCTTAGATTTAATTCTTTATGTGGCAAGTCCCATAGCTATTAAGTGACAGAGCTATAATATGAAAGTGTTTGCTTTTTCAGAAGTTGCTGATAATTTAATTATCTGCCAAAACCTCAGACTCATCATTTCTGAACCATACTTGCTTGACTCAACTTGAACCAGCTCCCCTTTGTAAATTCCTAACTTGCACCAATGCCATATTTATTTTTAAAATTTATTTTTATTATTTTTATGGTGACATTGGTTAATGGAATCCAGTAAGTTATAGCTGTATATTTTAACAGTAAGGCACATGTATATTTACATTGTGTTCACCTCCTTTCTATCACCACATATTTGACACATTTTATTCCATTTACCTCCCCCCCACCCCCACTCTCTGGTAACCACTAGTCTATTGTCCATGTCTGTGAATCTCTGTTCTGTCCATCACTAGCTATTAGGGAAATGCAAATCAAAACCACAATGAGATATCATCTCACACCTGTTAGAACAGCTGTTATCAACAGGACAAGAAATACTATCTTCAGATTTAAATCCTAGGTATTTAGCCTAAATTAGAACTCTCTGATCTAGCTCACCTAAGTCTTCTTATAATCAATCTCTACATCATTCAATAGTCTATAAACATTCCTTTATGTAGCCTCTGTTAAAGCTGTTTCTTTCACCTACATTATATTCTTTCTAATCTTTGAAAGTCCAATCTAAAACCTAATGGCCATGGGCCATATTGACCTTTCTTTTTGACCATTTATTAATGTTTGCTTCTCCCCAATAATGGAAAAAATCTTAAGTACTCTTCTCATTTTGCATATATATTAAATATATTCCTTATTTCTATTACGTGGCTTTGATTTCAAGGCCGAGAACATAATATATTCAATAAATATGTTTGCCATTACAGCTCATGTAATACCATACCCAGAGATACTTCTTGGAAAATAAAGTTCCAAAACAAACATTTTGTATTTAAAATCAGTGAACTTGATATATTATATCACACTGAAATGCTATGTATATGCTAGTAATTATAAATTTGTGAACTATTATATATAAAGTTCATATAATTTTATTTTTGCAAAATGATCTTAGACTAAGAAGGAAAATACCAAGAATCGAGACTTTCTTTCAGGCAATTATTCAGCTTATCTCATATATTCTATATATGAATCATTGTAACATGGCATGAACTAAATTAACTTTTTACTGAAGAGAAGTAGCACATGGCAAAACTCAATCCTATTCCTTGACAGGAGCTTAAAACCTAGAAGTATTGTAAAAGTAAGTACAAAACAAAATATCTTGCTATGCCGCTTAAACATTTAGAGATGAGAAATTTTTTTAAAAGTTCATTATGGTTTACTTTGCAAGAATTTCAACTTTGTTTTCACTCTATTAAGTTTGCCTTACATATGTCTAGAAATTTAGATACAATCCTCTCTCAGTATCTGCAGGGGGCTGGTTCCAGGACCTCCAATTGATACCAAATTCCACAGATGCTCAAGACCTTCATATAAAATGATGTAGTATTTGCATGTAACCTATACACATCCTCCCATATACTTTGAATCATCTCTAGATTACTTACAATACCTAATACAATGTAAATGCTATATAAATAGTTGTTATACTGTATTATTTAGAGAATACATGAAAAAAATTTATACATGTTCAGTA
>NW_011902311.1:0-2695 GCF_000151845.1 Pteropus vampyrus | reverse complement strand
TTAAGATGGGATACATTAAAACTTTTTTCAAACTGAGTCATGACTCATGCATGGGTTGTGAAATCAATTTAGTGGGCCATTAGTGCATTATTTTAATAGAATCTGTGCAGAAAAGAGTTTAACATAGCAGGCTTGAGCCTGCTATCCTTAGAAGGTCCTACTTGCTAGTTGGCTCCTTGGCTGACATGGGAACTTGAGTAGTTAGCATTTTTCTACACTGATGTGAAACTCCCTATAAATGATAAGAGTGGATCACTGCCCCTAAACTATTTGTGCACACAAAATAGTTTATCCTGAACACCTGCCTTTCTCCTAGGAGTCAGGTACGTGCTAGGCAGAGGGAGCTTACATGAGCAGTCCCCAGTAAAAACCTGGGAGATAGAGTCTGTAAAGAAGCAGAATACTTCACACATTGCTGCTGGAAGAATTATGTGTGTTCTGTGTGACTCCACTGGGAGAGCATTTTTGGAACCTTGCACCTGGTTTTTTCTGGCCTCACTCCATGCACCTTTTCCCTTTGCTTATTTTCCTTTTTGCTGTCAGAAATCTTAGCCGTGAATACAAGCAAAAAGAAAAAAACATGACTATATGAAAATACCTTTTGAAATCTACTTTCGATAACACTGCCTTTCATGATATTCAGTGTCATTTATATGAAGAGTCATGAAAATTTTCTTAGAATTTAAATTATATTATATGTACATGATGTAGAAACTGTTTCTCATGCTTTTCTCTATTGGACAATAACAGCCATTTACCCCATTGTTTTCCTCATTTGTCTTTTCACTGGGAAACACAGAGTTAAATTTGGGGTTTAATCTTATTATTAAAATAAGGATTAAATTCTTTCCTTAATTATGTATATTAAAATGCTATTGACTTTTTAGGAAGTTACTATCAAATTTTAACTGAATATATATATTTACAGTGGGCACAAATCACTTTAATCTTTCTATTCAAATTGTGTTCAGTGGTTATACTGTCATAAGCATATCATTATAAAAGGATTAACACATTCCGTGGTAAAAGGTTAAAACAGAACATATAGAATTACAAATCTTATAGAGAAGCATTTATTCAGTTAACAAAAGAGGTTACCACATATTTCCTTTAATCAGAATTTCTGTTTGCACTATCAATAAAATTAGAGTTTTTATAAATACAACCAGTAGCCTTATAATGCTGGCTATTCAAGAGTTCATGATAGGGTAACATATAAGCATTAAAGAGAGCCTTTATGGTCTTTACACAGAGGCATGGTAAGAGGGCTCCTTGCTTTGCTATTAGCATCGATTAATGAAGTACAGAACCAAGAAGTGCTACTGCTTTGTCTGTATTTTGTAGAATATTTTTAAATGATTTTCTTAGATAAGCCTTCCACCTTACTTTTGAAGAAAGTTACAATTATCATTATTTTCGTAAGATCAAGTGACTTGCTGGAAATCCAAGGAGCACTGATATTTAATAAAACAGAATTATTTACAGTTTTTTTCAACACTCAGCTTAATTCATGCCTCATTTTGATACAACAGAATGAGCTCATTGTATTACTTCAAGGACAAATCTCGAGTACAAGAATTTTCATTGAAAACATAGCATCTTGTTTGTTTTAGTTGAAGGCTTTCCAAACACATTAGCATTCACAAAACTTGGATTCAGCTCACAAGGACAATGATAACAAAGGAAAAGTCAACAGTGGACCAGAAATCCCCTTTTTAGAAGGAGTAAATGGATGGAGGGATAACTGACTAAACAGAGCTATTTGATACTTAGATGATTTAAAAACCAGGGATACCAGCAAGAAATGTTAGTCTTCACCAGTGAATTTCAGAAATTCTCTGGAATAGGAGGCACCAGAATATTTAGAAGATGATAGTGAGTTGTGGAGCTGAAAGTAGTAGGATTAGTTGAAAATCTGAATAAGGAAGAACCCCACCGCCTCACCTTTCTGGACCTGTACAGCTAGGTGGCTACCCTTTCCCAGAGTAATTCGGGTAGTTGGAAGTTTAGCAGGGGTGCTGCAGGCCCAGTTTGAAGTAAAGGCACTGCATTGAAAATAAGGATGTGTGGGCAAGTCTACAAGAAGGCTAATGACTCCTCAGCCCCCATTTGGCCACACGCTTTAGCACTGGCAACTGGACATATACCTTCAGACATAAAACTAGAGGATTCTTCTATAGAGAGTGTATAGTCCCAGGGGAAACACCTAAGGTTGCTGACACTTGGTGATTTCCAGCAAAAAAAAAAGCCAACTTGCCAGTAAGGCTGGCTCACAGATCTTACTGAGGACTCATTTTTGAAATCAGTGGATTGCGTGACACCTCCATAAAGATGTTCCCCACCAAAACAGGGGAAATGAAGCAAGATAGCAGGTAACATGAATCCAAGAAGCGGTGGTCTCCAACACAGAAGCAAAGTAGCAGGCTCAGCACCAGTCCATGTGGGAGCTGGAGGGACAGGGCTTCAGAAAATGTGCTCTAAGAAAGAAGAAGTGGAACTTGAACTGGTTGTTCTGATTATGTGGAAAATAATCTTCGGGGGGAGTTTATAATTCAGTTGGAAAGTTTTAAGAAGTATTAGTAATAGGAATATAGAAAGCTAGAAAAAAATACTAAGTTCTAGGAATGCAGTAGTTACATAAAAGATAAAATGGCACTATAATATACTATTAGCCAGTAGTAAATAGGAAATATTA
>NW_011902310.1:0-1367 GCF_000151845.1 Pteropus vampyrus | reverse complement strand
CTAGTGACCACGGGAGTTATGGAAAAGTCACAGAAGAATTTTCAGTGGATTCAGCAAAAAGACCAGAAGGTGCAACCTGGGACTCCAGGATATATGGAGAGTGGCTCACAGTGCCAAGCGGAGAATTTGGGATAACGGATGTGCAGGCATTTAAGGAGAGCAACATTGGCTGTGGCTGTGTGTTGCCAAGACCAGCGGAAGGCGTACGTTTTTAAATATTTTTAAGAGGTATATAATTTTCTGCTCCCAAATGCATGCAAATATGCAAAGAAAGCTAATAAAGGGACGTATAGTAAAGAGTCTCAGAGAACTGGCTTTAATTAAATTACCCCATTAAGTATTTCTTAATGGCTCCTTCTAATGTGCCTGAACATTTACCATTAAGTACATTAAAACATTTTTCTCTCATAAGAGCAATAAAAAGGATGAAGTACCTCGACGAACTTAAACTAAATTAACACTGCTTCTTTGAAAACAACCCAAATCATGGAGACTCGGAAGACCACCCCCCACACACTAAAATCTGGCACAAGTTGATTGATGGGCATATGGCAGATTCAAATAAACAGAGAACTATGCTAGGTTTCCACGCAGGCATGCTCAGTATGATAGAATTCTCAGTTCTTTGCAAATCAGCTGCGATATTGGGGTGATGTCAGGAAATTTCACGAAGGGTCCCTAATGTTTATCTGGGAAACAGTAAATGTGCAAGATGTTTTGAAGATGAGGACCACTGGGCGGGACTAGCCCTGCCAGGCGGAAGCGTGAGGAATCTGAAGTAATTCCAATGGGATGCCGTGCGCTATAACTAGCCACTCGGTGCCAATATGGTCGTGAACAAAAATGCATAAAGGGCCCCAATATTGCTCGATGGTTTTGAACAGCGGCGAGCAAACTGTTCTGTAAAGCAGGGGCCCCACCCCCGGGCCGCCAACCAGTACCGGCCCACGGTCTGTTAGGAACCGGGCCGCACGGCAGGAGGTGAGCAGCGAGGGAGCGAAGCTTCGTCTGCATTTGCAGCCGCTCCCAGCACCAGCATCGCCGCCTCGGCTCCAGCTCAGATCCTCAGGCATCAGAGTCTCATAGGGGCATCAGTCCCTGGGGCCGAACAGGTTGGGACCCGTTGCTGTAAAGGGCCAGATAATAAATATTCAGAGCTGGCAGGCCATCCGATCTCAGTGGCAATCCTTAAAGCCCGCCGTTGTGTCAAAACCTTCAGGGACACTGTGAAGTGATCCCCCGTGTCCTGACACAACTCTGATCACGGAGATAGGCAGCAGGCCCCATTGGCTCACGGGCTGTGGGTGGCCAGCCTGGGTCTTCAGCAGAAAGCATTTGCCCATACATGTACAGATCGTCGTGGGACT
>NW_011902309.1:0-1351 GCF_000151845.1 Pteropus vampyrus | reverse complement strand
ACCACGTCCCCCAGCCCTGCGAGGCGGCCGCTCTTGCCCCCTCCCTCTTGCAGACGAGGGGACGGAGGCACCGTGGGGTGAAGGAATGAGTCCAAGGCGGCTCGGGGGCTGAGGTCCGTCTGCCTCCCGGGCGACCAGGGACGAGCCCTCCTGCAGAAGCTTCCGGAAAGCGGCGCTTCGTGCCTTCCCCAGGGTGGTGGGGATCCGCTTCAGCAACGCATGTGTAACCGAAGGGACTCTCAGGCGGCGCGAGTATTTGAGGCACGTCTCACCGAAGCGCCGTGAAAAACCTGCTCCTCGTCAGTCCCCGATCCCCAGAAACTCGGTGGCATGTGTGAGAACCCTCCGGGCCCGTCTCCGGACACCCCCACACCACCCCTGCCTCTGGTCCCCCATTGCACTGCGGAAGCGAGACTCGGATGGAAAAATACCGGCACAAGCCCAGCCCAGGATCCCTGACAGAGATGCTGTGCATCAGGCCTCGGCGGCTGCCGTTGCCATGGCGACAGCCACGCTCCTCACAGACAGCCGGGGTCTGAAGGGAGCGTGGACCCGAGGAGAACGAGTGTGTCTCTCAGGCCCTGTCACCTTGCCGCTCTCCCTGCCTCCCCCGCCACGGCCCCCGCCCTTCCCCAGATGACGCGGACAGCGGGTGCTGGCACCCGGACCATCGCGATTAGCACCTGGCTCCGAGCCCAGCCTCCTGCTCCTGGCGGCCGATCCCTCACCGTCCACACCGGCGAATGTCCTTCCGCGGCGCCCGCCCTCCAGCCCTGCGGCACCACGGCCTCAGCACCGAGGTCACCGTCCGCGCCCACAGGGACCACGCGCTCCCTCCCCCCCTGGGCGGGCGTCACACACCACTTAATGCCTCGCCATTGTCTGAGCCACTTGGGTAAAAAAAAAAAGGCGATTCTGAAAAAACAGGGTGTCCTCATGAGGACGGCAAGGCTAAACTCCCGTTCTGGGGGGCCAGTGGGGGGTCAGAGACCTGGTAGGCTCAGGATCCGTCGGTTAAGTTCCCCGGGAGAGAAGGGACAGAGCGGACGGCAGACGGTGTCCCAGGAGGCTGCAGGAAGGGTCAAAAAAGTTGGCTCGGAGCCTGGGCTGCTGTGGCCGGTGGCGGTGATGGGGATGCTGACCGTGGTGTCCCCGGCTAGCAAGCCTTTCCTCAGAGCCAGACGCCGTGCGTGGCCCTCATGTGGCAGGTGCTGTTACGACACCCATTTCAGAGGTGGCAGCTGAAGGCCCAGAAAAGTCACACGTCGTCACACGCCGAGGAACAGCCACCACACCAAGCCGGGATGTGGGACGGTCCACAAGACAGCTGGCCTGGCCCCTTAAACATGCC
>NW_011902308.1:0-3002 GCF_000151845.1 Pteropus vampyrus | reverse complement strand
CGCCCCAACTTCGTCACACTCTGCTTTAACTGGACGCTTTAACACACTCATTCAGTCCCTGGCGATTTGAGAAACGGAGACATGGCCGATAAGGTTTAGAAGCGGATCTGGGGTCTGCAAGGTGCTCTGGGGGCCGCGTACTCGCGGGCACCGTGGGCGGGTGACAAGGGGACCTGGGGCGGAGCAGGGAGAATCGTCTGAAAGGGGGAGTGACCATAGAAAGGTGGCAGTCGCACAGGGCGACACCGGTCTGTAACTGCTGCGGGAGCCTCTCCCGGGGTCCTGTCCAGGCTCAGAACCCCCGGCCGGGCGGTAAAGCAGTTCTTGCGTTTCACGGGTTTCTGCTTATGCTGCTTTATTTTATCCTTTTGGAAAAAAAATGTTAAAATTATTTATCGAAGTAATGCTTAGGGCTTAGAAGGCGCTTTGTAACCTATGACAACGAGCAAATCGCTCCTAGAGGACGTCGTAGCTGGCCGGATATTCCGGTGTTGGGGACCGCGGGAGGGACCCCTCATGCAGGCTGGAGGTACCTGGACAGCAAGAAAGACATCGGAATGGAACTGTAAACCTCGTGAGACCCAGCGCAGCCGAGGTGGCGGCCTGGCCGTGCCTCAGGCTGGTTTCCAGGCGCCGGGCCATTCAGATTTGCAGAGGACGGCTCGGGGGTCAGCGTCTCTCCAAGTCCTGTGGTGACGTCGCTGCCTGGAAGGATGACTTTGGATTGGCGTCTCTGAGAATGGGCTGTGGCCTGGGGTCACCTCCGTCCCCAGGTCTCTTTCCAGCCGTGGCGGTGACAGTGACCTTGACAGAGGAGCTTCTCTCCTAAACAGAGGATAATTTTACGCAGACACTTGGGTCCGTGCATCTTACCTTACTTCCGGTTACGACCCCTTTCATGCTGGCCCAGTGGGGTTCGCCTGCGTTCTATTCTAGTTCCTGTTCTCAGGTAAAGCGCCATCGCTGGCCGGGGCTCTCACCACAGTTTATGTGACTTCTTGCCCCTTCCTTGACGTCCACGGTGGCCTTTTACACACTATGAGCTGTCGCTCTGGAGTCACGCCCTCGCTGGGCAGAAGGTTAGACGTTTGCTGAGTTTGCCACATCCTGAAAGCTATCAGCCTTGAATTCTGGAATTTTAGGGTTTTACACGACGTGGCGTGACTGTTTTCACAGAAGACGCTCGACCCCTTTGAAACGCTTCACGTAGCTCGGCAAGGACCGTGGTGAGACCCAGCGCAGCCGAGGTGGCGGCCTGGCCGTGCCTCAGGCTGGTTTCCAGGCGCCGGGCCATTCAGATTTGCAGAGGACGGCTCGGGGGTCAGCGTCTCTCCAAGTCCTGTGGCGACGTCGCTGCCTGGAAGGATGACTTTGGATTGGCGTCTCTGAGAATGGGCTGTGGCCTGGGGTCACCTCCGTCCCCAGGTCTCTTTGCAGCCGTGGCGGTGACAGTGACCTTGACAGAGGAGCTTCTCTCCTAAACAGAGGATAATTTTACGCAGACACTTGGGTCCGTGCATCTTACCTTACTTCCGGTTACGACCCCTTTCATGCTGGCCCAGTGGGGTTCGCCTGCGTTCTACTCTAGTTCCTGTTCTCAGGTAAAGCGCCATCGCTGGCCGGGGCTCTCACCACAGTTTATGTGACTTCTTGCCCCTTCCTTGACGTCCACGGTGGCCTTTTACACACTATGAGCTGTCGCCCTGGAGTCACGCCCTCGCTGGGCAGAAGGTTAGACGTTTGCTGAGTTTGCCACATCCTGAAAGCTATCAGCCTTGAATTCTGGAATTTTAGGGTTTTACACGACGTGGCGTGACTGTTTTCACAGAAGACGCTCGACCCCTTTGAAACGCTTCACGTAGCTCGGCAAGGACCGTGGTGAGACCCAGCGCAGCCGAGGTGGCGGCCTGGCCGTGCCTCAGGCTGGTTTCCAGGCGCCGGGCCATTCAGATTTGCAGAGGACGGCTCGGGGGTCAGCGTCTCTCCAAGTCCTGTGGCGACGTCGCTGCCTGGAAGGATGACTTTGGATTGGCGTCTCTGAGAATGGGCTGTGGCCTGGGGTCACCTCCGTCCCCAGGTCTCTTTCCAGCCGTGGCGGTGACAGTGACCTTGACAGAGGAGCTTCTCTCCTAAACAGAGGATAATTTTACGCAGACACTTGGGTCCGTGCATCTTACCTTACTTCCGGTTACAACCCCTTTCATGCTGGCCCAGTGGGGTTCGCCTGCGTTCTATTCTAGTTCCTGTTCTCAGGTAAAGCGCCATCGCTGGCCGGGGCTCTCACCACAGTTTATGTGACTTCTTGCCCCTTCCTTGACGTCCACGGTGGCCTTTTACACACTATGAGCTGTCGCCCTGGAGTCACGCCCTCGCTGGGCAGAAGGTTAGACGTTTGCTGAGTTTGCCACATCCTGAAAGCTATCAGCCTTGAATTCTGGAATTTTAGGGTTTTACACGACGTGGCGTGACTGTTTTCACAGAAGACGCTCGACCCCTTTGAAACGCTTCACGTAGCTCGGCAAGGACCGTGGGCTCTGCTGTCCGGGGTGGCATCAGCCGGAGCGCAGTGAGCTGGGCGTCAGACACAGTGGGGCTGATGTGGCTCCTCCGGGCCACGAGACTCGGGAGAACAGCGCCTCCCAGGTCTACTCAATAAATATTTGCAGCAATAGACAAGAGGCGCAAATCTGTCTTATTTTGTATGCGCGAAGTAGCAACCATTTAACTGTTAACTCTGTTTTAATAGTGCCTTGAGATGAATTCAAGAAAAACACACTTCGAATGACACATCAGTGTCATACACAACAAATAATGACGGCGCTTCGTCGGTGGGGAGATACATCAGAGCCGCTGGGAGTGGAGTGCATGGAGGCAGGCCCGGGCTGGGCTTGCGTTCACACGCGTTTATCTGTGCATATTTATATATGTGCAAACGCGTGATGCTCTGAGGAGAGAATCATCTTTCTCAGTTAAAACCCTCGTTTATTCAAAATAGAAAGAGA
>NW_011902307.1:0-1969 GCF_000151845.1 Pteropus vampyrus | reverse complement strand
CTGATTTAGAATGTTTCTGTTGAAAAGCCTGAAATGAAAATATTCTTGTCTTGTTTTCCAAATCACATTTTACGTTATTCATGTGCATGTCAGTCTACTCATTTTAGTCCAAAAATTTCTCGAGAATGCTCTTAATAATTCATTAAAAAAGTGGCAATAGTCTTATTTAGCAGCAATCAATATAACTGCCACAATTTTATCTTCAATCCATACACGTGAAACAGACATACAAATATAGCACTAAATATCACAAAGTATATTACAATCCTAAAATGGGATACATTATCTTACTGATAAATATTACACACTGACCAGCCTGGGTGAAAGATTATCTTAACCTTGTAGAATTCTTTGTACTTTTTGAAACACTTTCATATGTGTGATCTAATTTATTCCCCCGAACATTGTGAGCTGGTAGGCATAGGAATCCTGATTCTACATTGAAATTCTGATTTATGAAGTCATTTACCACAAAATATTACTTATCCTAAAAAGGCAAGCTATTTTGCCAAGATTATACTTTATAAACTTTTAAAAAATATTTTTACTTTTAATATTATTTGGTTGAGAATTCCAGATCAATTTGTATTTGGGCTTTATTAAAAACATCACTGAATTTTCTAAAAGCTGGCCCAAAAAATAAACTTATCATAGTAATGTCATGGACTTACAGAATACTTTGCTAAATTTAATTCCATTCTAAAAATCTAGTGTTTGGTACCAGATGTGGAGGGTGAATCACCAGCTCCTTTACGAAGAGAGCAATGTTTAATTAGCTTTTTTCAAAAGACTTATTATACATTTCACCTACAAACTGAAAGAGGAAAATTATGCATTTTAAAGTACGATAAAAGTAGAGGTGATACCCACAGCTGCTCTCCTCTCTGTCAAACCATTCTGAGAGGCTCCAGTTTCATTTGGTTCAGATGAAACACATGTTGCTCATTTATTGTACATGTGCTTCAATGTATTTTGACAAATCTGATCTAAAAATGTTACAGATGTTCCTCATTATTTTAATTTGCACTTAGTAGCCACCTTATAACTTAGCTATGAACTAGCCCTTTCACAACATAATTAAGAGAAAATTTAACTATGGTTAATATATGAGTTTCAATTCAATTTCATTTATAGTTTCATGATATTGGTACTGAGTTATATGCATTTAACAGGTGTTCTGTTATAATTTTTTTCTGACAATGAAGCCAAATCTTTTAAAATATGTTTAAAACAACTTCAGGTGGACATGAAATTATTCTGATCCTAATGTCTTTTAGAGTTTTTGCTATTCAGTGAGATCAAGCAACAATATTATAAATTGAATGCTTACTAGACATGAAGAATATCAGGTTCTACCCTAGACCTGTTGAAGCAGAATCTGCATTTTAACATAATCCTTAGGTGATTTGTATACACATTAAAGTCTGATAAGCACTGTTTTAGAAGAGACCTTATATTAAAACTCCATTTTACACAGATATATGCACATACATATGAGTTACACCTTATATTCTATGTTGTACATATCTATTTTATACAGATATTATAAAAACTGATCTGGCCTATAGATTGAACTATTTATTTTCTTATTATTTAATACATTAAAAAGTAACCTCACCAATACAGGTTGTTATCTATTTTCCACGAATATAGAAACCCACATTCATAAGTACTGGCTTGCTGCACATTTTCAATGACCAACACTTGAAGCAAACTGAAGAACTAACTCTAGCTTGAATCTTTTGGAGTAATCATGATATCTTATTGTTTTCTGTAACTTTCTATAGAGTGAACATGGTGGTTGGAACAGTGGTGGATTATAATTATTTATACTTCCTTGGCCTGAAAAAGAAGCAGGACTGCTTACAAGACTAAAAGATTTAATTTCTTGAATAATGAATTTGATTTAAAAATTACTTACTATCTATGGATACCATGGGAAATGATATCTTAATTACTTATACTATAT
>NW_011902306.1:0-1511 GCF_000151845.1 Pteropus vampyrus | reverse complement strand
CCCGGGGTCCCTCCCAGCATAATTCCCCATTTCCCCCTCCCCTGATGACCCTATTTTTCCAATGAGGATTTCCAATTTGTAATTGTTTTGGAGAGCTCATGTCTAAGTTAGCAGCTTCTGTTGGGTAACTTTAGGGCCCCAGACATTTTTATTTGAATTCGGATTGCTGGAACACCCAGCCGCGAAGGGTTTTATGTGCTGTTGGCATAGATTTCTTTGCCAACTAAGCTTCAAGAAGTTTATAGGTTTGGTAGAGTTACAGGACAAGTCTTGGAAGGCTTTCTTGAAGTTATGTAATCATCGGGAGAAAAAATGGTGGCAGTGTGTGTGAGTGTGTGTGTGTGTTTCCTGCTGCTTTGCGTCTCTTCTTTAAGAGGGGGAAAAAAAAAAAAGAACCTTAATACAAAGGAACGTGTGAAAGACACAAATGTAAAAGCTCCAGGGCCTTTGGATGACTTCTAAGGAGTAAGAGGCCAAAATGTACTCAGTGCCATTGTCTGCGTTTGAGTGCTAACGAGACGGAACAAGCTTCCAAGCTCCGTGGGGATTCTGGCGGAGCAGTGTGCTGGACCATGCCTTCTCCTGAACGTCTTTATAACATGTCTCCCGATCGGTATTAATGAACTAATTGTGTAATTATTTCTTTAACAGCCGCCTTTCCTGCAAAAACAAAAACAAAAACAAAAACAAAAACAAAAGCTCCATGAGAGTAAAAAGCTTGAACCCTCACGTTAAATCACTATATGCCAGCCAGGCAGAGTATCTGACATGCAGGAGGAGCTCAACACGTATCTGTTAATGCGTAAACAAATCTGGGCTCATAATTGCATCCCCTGCATCTAGCATTCTGGGCACAGAAGAAAAGCTCAACAAAGGCTTGAGAAGTAAACGAATGATGGGTGGTTTATTGCAAGTCTAACAGCCCATTTGTCTTTTGATGGATTCTGGATCATTTTGTGGACGTTGTGAATGTTACGTTCTGGACATCCCACATTCTGTTGTGTCTCACGGAACTACGAGAACATCTTCCCTGGTGGGTGGCAGCTCAAGCCTCAGTTCTGGCCTTCGCTAGGCTGCTCTGAGGCTACTCCTGTAGGCGTGGTCCAGAGGTCCGCCAGAGACTTGGGCCAGGTTGATACACACAATTTGGGACACTCCCTCCCTGGGTTCTTCTCTTCTGGGATTGGTGCAGACCAATGATTGCTTTCAGGCTAGAAGCAATGAAAATAGGAAGCTTATCTAATGCAGTTTCTTTCTTCCCAGTATCGGCTTTCTTCTGGAATCTGCCTGCTTTTAGTCACTCTAGGTGCCATCAGGTAGTGGATTTTAAAAATATAATGTCCAAGGTTAATTGTTACCTTTGTTAACTGCCAGAGGGTATATAGATCTATTTCTCTCTCTTTCTCTCTCTCTCTTTCTCTCCATCATCTATCATCTATTACCTATATCTATATATCTATTATCTATCTATCTGTCTATCTATGTATCTATGTATCTATGTATCTATCTAT
>NW_011902305.1:0-1209 GCF_000151845.1 Pteropus vampyrus | reverse complement strand
CATCCTTTAGGTCTCAGCTTAGACACTTTCTTCCCCCATAGGACACTCTCCATCTGAACCAGGTGCCCCGCTGCGCCTCCCCGGCAGAGTACTCAGCACGCTGCACGGTCCTGTCTTTGCCCCGACCCCAGAGTGAGCACCTCTGTTTCCAAGGACAGGCCTTGGTGTCCTGTGGTCCGTGGGAGGCCAAGCTTCTAGAAGCCGGAAGCTGGAGCACAGATGATCCTTCCCCCTGCCCCCGAGGAGGATCCAGAAATAGTTTCGCCTCGCATTGGGAAGGCATTCGACAGTGGGCGGACAGTTTTTGGGCCTTGAGCTGGTTTCTGTATTGGGAGTAGATTTCTTCTCCTGATTAGCCTCCACGTGGGTCCGTGGGCAAGGGAGCCTTTCTGAGCACACCCCACCAGGGGATGAAGCCCGAGGCTAGGGATGCGGCTACGGACTCCAGCAGCCTTGTGGGGTGGACCCCAAAGCCTGGGTGGGATGGGCCAGCACCCGCCGACTGCATGTTCTACACGCTCCCTACTCAGGTTCCTGGCAGCTGTGGCTGATGGGAGCAGCCTTAGCTGAGAGTTGCTGACAGCCTTCCCCGAAGTCAGAAGGCCCAGGTGTGCCTTCCTGAGAGTTTGCTGCCAGGCGCTGGCCGAATTGCCGGGCCTCTCCCCTGCCCCCATCTGGATTCTGGTCTGGGAGCCCCCCTGAACAGCCTTTGCATTCCCCTGCCACCCCTCCCAGCCAGCTCTGGAGGAGAGGCTTGTGAAGTTCCCTTTCTGTTTAGCTGGAGTTTTATGGTTTTTCAGAAAACAGGTTAACAATTAAGCTAATTAACCTCAGGGCCTCCTGGTTCCTATAAAGCCTGGCTAAATGGCTTCCTCCCCCAGCTTCTCCCTCTGGCTTTATGAGGCCACAGGTGGCCAGGAGCAGGCGTTAGGTTAGAGGCAGCAGCCCTAGGCCTCCAGGTACAAGGTCCCTCCGGTTCCCAGAAGAACTGCAGTCTGCAGATGGAATTTGGGGAAGCCAAGGGTGGCGGAGCTGGCCTGGCCCAGGGGTGGCCACCTCCTGGGCTTGGGGAGAGAGGCCCACGGTGGCCTGGGCTCAGCCAAGCAGTGACTGGGTGTCAGGCCAGGCTCTGGGGCTGCGTGTTCGCCTCGCCCCGGTGCTCAGCAGCCCCCCTCTCTCTGCAGAGGGCCGCACACTGAGCAAGATGAG
>NW_011902304.1:0-3101 GCF_000151845.1 Pteropus vampyrus | reverse complement strand
CAAATTGAGGCAATTTCTAGCATTGTAAGGATAAAGTTCAACTGAATTCACTTTATTCACTTTTGTTCCTTCCAGTGCCTCCCACTGATAAGTAGAAGCCTGAATCAACAATCTTGTCCTGAAGTGCAGTGTCCTAGGCATCTCAGACAAGTACTGGGGCAGAACATTGCTTTTCTGTGATATGTGATTAAAGTGAACTATCCAAGAGGCAGAATCCTTGTAACAGAACCAAAGTCAATACAGACAAGGGCTAGGTACAAGGTTAAGGGTTAAAAGTAAAGAATAGGAAAGAAAACATTTTCTCTTGGCTTGAGAAAATAGCCAAAGCCATTTTCATAGATCACTTACAGATTGCTATGGTCAGTTATGGATTCTTTGGAGCATTGATTATACCTATTCATTCTCTTCATTATATATGAAAATGGCTCGTTTTATGTTTCTTAGAACGTACCTGCACCATTGCTATGCTTCCTGAGAAGTCTGAGGTTATTATATAAGATTTACTAAGGAGAGTTGTTTGAGCACACCAGCCACTGGGGTGGCACAGGGCATGCATTATTTAAAGCACTTACAGTGCAGGGTTTTCTCCAATTAAAGTGAATTGACATTCTCTTTCCTAGGCCCTTGTCTCCCCAGGTGGAATGATAGGAGACAAATTCTTACCTCTGAAAGCTTTGGAAGTTTTGAGGCTCTCAGGGGTCTGAGGGTAATACCTTTGTCCAGTGGCCATTGTCCAAGGTCTCAAAATAGATACCTGTTACAGGGGGCCAGTGGACTACGAAAGAGCACAGACTGCAGGTAGAGGGACTGTTTCCGACAGCTGTGGACACACCGGAAGGCCGGGCCAATGCGCCAGATTTTTTCTTTTTTATCCAAGTTAGAAACAATATACCTACATGATTAAGATATATCTTTTGGTCAAAGCAGCTGATAGGTTTATCGAATATCTACAATTTCTCTGTAATCCTGAGTCAGGGGGCAAGAAATGATGGGTATAAAAAATGCCTTCTAAATAATAAGGGGTCTGAAATACGTAGAAAGCCACAATCTCCAAAGTATGAGGAATACAAAGATACAAGAACAATTTGCATATGCCAGGAGTTTACAACTAGGTTATAGCAGAAGTCCTACCAAAAGTCTATAATTAAGAATATAAGCAAATGCCATTTGATGGACCATATTTGGCCTTATACCTGAAACAGCAAAAAAAAACAGACAAAACATGAAGCACGAGTTTTCAAGACACTAGACATCAGCCAGCAAAGAACAATGGGCCATAAAAGATGGAGAACAAATGAGATGAGACTTAACATTTATTCAGTTTTAGTGCCTTGGGAGCTTCTAAGTCTTGGTCCATAGAGAGGAAACTCAGGTGGAGCCCAGTGGATTTTCTATAATGAAGAGACAGAGCTGAAAGTCTGGGGAGATAACAGCTGCTAGAGACTGCAGGACACGGTACTGAAAAAGAGAGCTGCACACAAAGGAGAACTCCAGAAATCTGCAGTGGATCTCTGTTAGATATTTAGCTGAGTACAATGTAGCACATGTATATGAGGAAACCACCTGAGGCTGGTAAAAAAAATATCAGAGATAGAGGCAATAGTGCCTGATACACAGGGCTAGGAATAGTACCTAGTGCCAGTAGCCACACACTTGTGAGAATAACTACAATTAAACAGACCATATCAATTGTTGATGAGACTGTGGAGCAACTGGAACCCTCATACACTGCTGGTAGGAAAGTAAAATAGTGAAATCATTTTGGAATAAAGTTCACCAGATTCATAAAATGTCAGACGTATTTCTACCTATGACCTTGCTGTATTTCCAAACATAGTATTTACCCAAGAGAAACAAGAGCATATATTCTTATGATGACATGTATACACATGTTCTTAACAGTTTTATTTGTACGACTCCAAAACTGGAAATAAAGTGAATGACCATCAACCAGTGAATAGCTGAACAAATTGTGGTATATCTGATCATACAGTGGAATATTACTAAGTAATATAAGGAAATGAACCCTTGATGTATGCTATAATATGGATTAGTGTCAAAATAGTTATGCTGAGTGGAAGGAGCCAGAGTAAAGGACTGTGTAGTATATGGTTCAATTAGTATAAAATTCTGGAAAATGAAACTAATGCATAGTGATAAAAATCAGATTAGTGGTTCCCTGCTGAAATGGTGGGGTGTACACTGGCCAGGAGGGATGGGTAGGAGCGATTATATAAAGAGTGAGGAAACTTTTAGAGGTGACAGATATATTCATTTTCTTGTTTGTGGTAATCATTTCACAGGTGCATACATATGCCAAAACTTATCAGTTACTACAACTTAAAAAGTATAGTTTATTGTATGAAAGTTTGCTGAAAAAAGTAAAAAAAAAAAAAAAAAGATATTTTCCAAATGAAAAGTAGACAGTAAATTGAATAGTTATTTAGAAGCACATGAGAAAGAAATAGAGACTATAAATCACTCTCAGCTAAGGAAAGCTATATGAAGAAGGTGAGATATGTGTTAAAAATAAAAAACAAACATTTTGATAGGTAGATGAAAGATGAATGGGGATTTATTCAATAAAAATAGAGTCATCAAAGTGGAAATAATCATGGAATTTTCATGGATTGAATAGGCTGTGATGGAAACTAGAGTGATCCCAGTTGGTGTTAAAGAGAATTAGACAAAGTAGTGAGATAGGTTGGAACTTTTGAATGATAGTTTGAGTTTTAGTAGTATATTTAGCATTAGAATGCTTGGAATTATCAGAATAGATCAGTCCTCTCAGGGGAGAAGTTTGTCTAAAGAGCAGACAGCACCAAACTGAGTCTTTAGAAACACTTAAGTTAAATGAATTCAGGAAAAAGAGTTATAAAGATTTTTTTAAAAGGAGTGGATGTGGAGGAGTATGTAGTCATCATAATATCAAAGAGACCAATTTGGTAAAAGAGATTCAGAAACAAGATACAGTTTTTGACACATTGAAGAGAGGTCTCAGGGAAGAAGAGGAAGAATGAAAGGGCCATGGCTGTATCAATGGAAGATGTTATTAGTTTCTTAAATGAACACAGTGAATAGATCTCTGCTAAGAACTGAGC
>NW_011902303.1:0-1576 GCF_000151845.1 Pteropus vampyrus | reverse complement strand
GGAATGTCAAATAAGTTCAGTTATTCAGCTAAGATAACTGATAGACTATGAAGCTCTTAATGAGAGAAGAGAAATGTCTAATTTTGTGAAACCATAGATTGAAAAAGAGATATCTAAAAATGCATGATACCTACTAATGCCATTTAGAAGTACATTCATCAGCAAATGACTAGCACTGAATTTCAGAAACATGGTTTAAAAATAAAGGGAGAAATGTGGAATTAGAGGTACCAGGCTTCTAATTTTTACTTTGACACCTTGAAATCTGAAATAAATGACTTAATCTCCTTTTAGATTGTTTTCCTACTTGTTCAAAAGAGAAAGGGATGATAATGATGATGATGATGTTGGTGATGATATTGTATACATCTCAAGATTAAGGAACTAAAAAGCTTTTGAAAACTAAAGACATTTCATAAATATAAATTACTATCATCATTATTGCTTCTTAATGTATACATGTTGAATTACTCTAGTATTGGGTAGAATAATAATATGCTGCCATTTAGTTAAGTCTGGAATGCTTTCTATATACATTAGTTTCAGATATATTTTACACATTAAAGAATTGTAATTAATCCAAATGCAAAACTAGCCTCCACAAAAAAACTTTGATCTTTTCTAAGCACCTAAATTCATACTTAAATTGAATATATAAAAGTGACTGAATAGCTGTCAAGAAATCTATAAAACTTTTGAGACATTGTTTCACTAAGAAATAGTGCATCATCATCCTCAGATCCTCACCTCTCTCCCAACCTGGACAACGGAATTTAAAATTTTAGGTCAAGGCTATTGAAAAAAATACCTTTACTTTGTCATAAATATTCTTATTAAAATGTTGTAAGGTAGATTGATAACAATTTGTGATACCCAATTAAAAGGTTAAATGGATAAGTTCCACTTGTGAAAATTCATATAATTATAAATTTATGATATGTGCACATTTTATTATGTGTTAATACTGCAATAAGAAGTTTAAATGAAGGGGCTGATATAAGTTATCTTACTTCAGTTTATTTTCTGGGGCAAATATTTCCAAAATTCACTTTGAAAATTGTTTTTCTAGCCAACCTGGTGCTACTCAAAGTACATTGAAGCCTTAGAACAGGAAAGGGTTCTTCTTAAAATTCAAGAAGACCTGGAAAAGAAGTTGTTTGCAGGTAATTTTTGCTTTTTACTTACCAGGTTGCTTTATCTTCTATCACAGATTAATTTTAGAAGCCTGCTGCTAATTACTTCACTGTTTTCCTTATTTCTCTTATTTTTGTGCAGGCACACCATCTTTCACAAATGTCAGGCCAACCGCTTCAGGTATGTCTTTGAAAAAGACCGTATCTTCTCATGCATCCAGAGTGAGTCTCTTGTGATAGTCCATCTTCAGTACTTTCTTCCTATTGTGGGAGTTCTGTCTCTCACCCAGCCACCCAGAATATAGAAGGTAGAAGGGGTGAGGACTGACTTCGTCCCAAATGATCTGACCCTACAAGTTAGGAGAATTGCTGTGTGTGTGTGTGTGTGTGTGTGTGTGTGTGTGTGTGTGTGTGTGTGTCCCCTATCTCTTTCTGTCTCTGTT
>NW_011902302.1:0-1659 GCF_000151845.1 Pteropus vampyrus | reverse complement strand
GGACACATTAACTAAAAGTCTGCACTAAACCACTGGATTCCCCAACACACTTCTTCTGATCAGGATATACATAACCTTTGACCCAACAGCTGTATCCTGGATATAAAGAAATTCCTACCCAGTTCCACTAGGGAAACATCTAAGGTATTTACTGTAGCATTACATGTCAGGCAGAGATCAGAATGCAGCCTAGGTGCCCATCACAGGGTTCAGAATAGATGGGTAAAACGTTGTTCATAATACCATTTAAGTAAATTTTTAAAAAAGACAATACCTACTTTCAAGAACATATACTAGTAAAAAGACACACAAAAGGCAGATGAGAATGGGTAGAAAGGGTGGCTAGAGTGAAATATGTGAATAAAGTTGAATTTTTAAAAATGTGATAAATAGCACCAAATAAAATAGTAGAAAAAGTCTAAATATCACAGTAATGATAATTTTTAAAACTATAACAATATAAATCAATTTGAATTATAATAAATGGCTAGTTATAATGATGATAATATTATGATAATACATTTAAGACAGGTTCTCAGGTCAGATTTTAAAAATCCGGCTTAAAATTTACAAGAAACATAATGAAAACCTAAGGACACAGGTTGAAAGTAAAAGGATGCGAAAAGTTATACCTGGCACATATCTAGCAAAAGATATTGAAAGATGATACTAGCACATAAAAGAGACTTGAGAGCAAACAGAATTATTAGGAATAAGGACAGTTATTACATAAGAATAAAATTTAATTTCCACATGAAATGTATAATTTTGAAGAAGTAGATTATAAAAGATTTGAACAATATAATTAACTTGACCTAATGGACTTACAGTCAGTCACTCACTATAAACTCTGCACCAAACAAGCATAATACATGTTGTTTTCAAACTTACTTTAATGAATAAAGAGATGATCATATGCTAGATAATAAGACTGTCTTAACAAATTTGAAAAAAAAACTGAATAATTCAGACCATTTTCAGAGCAAAATGAAATTAACCTAGAAATTAGTAGCGAAAGGCAACTAGAAAACCCCCACACATTTGGATATTAAGAAAGTATACTTCTCAAAGAAATCATAACAGAACTTAGAAAATATTTAGGACTAAACAATAAAAAAAGTTACGTAACAAAACTTAGACACTGCTCAGGTAGTGCTTAGAGAAATTAATAGCCTTGAGTGCTTCTGTTAGGGAAAAGAACCTGAAATGAGTGAGCTAACCATATCTTTAAGGAAGTTAGAAAAAGAGTATCCAAATAAGGTCAAAGAAACTATAACAAAAGAAATAATAAAGACAACGGTGGAAATAAGTAAAATTAAAAACTACAACACATACAATAAAAGAATCATCAAAACCCAAAGTTGGTCCTATGAAAGTCCAATAGATTAGACAAACTTATGGCAAGATTTTTCAAAGAAAAAACAGAGAAAAAAACCATAAATACATGAGAGTAGGAATGAAAAAAGAGACATTAGCACACATACTAGAGATAAAATATTACAAACTTTGTGCCAATACTTTGAAATTTTAAACGAAACTGACAAATTCCTACTAATATGTTACAAAGTGACTCAAATAGAAATAAAAAATGAAAATAGTCTTATAATTGTTTTTTAAAATGGAATTAACTATTAAAAATCTTCCTGTCTACAGCCATGC
>NW_011902301.1:0-1424 GCF_000151845.1 Pteropus vampyrus | reverse complement strand
TCCGACCCGGGGGAAACCTGCAGTCCTGTGTGTGGGACTGTTGTTTTCACATTGGTCCCGGCGACGTGGCCTGGGAAAGCCTGCAGGACGGGACATAGGGTCCAGGCTCTTACTACTTGGGTGTCTTGTCACCCTCCCCCTTTCTTCCCAGAGTCCTTTCCAGCTTGAGTGACATGAACAAAGCTAGCGTTTTAATTGACGCACCTGGCACTTTTAAGCCCGAGCACCCTACTCCCTAACTGTGAAGATGCAGCTCGGCCCAGAGGCAGGTGGTTTCTAGAAAGCCGCGGAGGGCCGGCGCCCGCCCACTGCTGCCCACTGGCCGGGGGAAGAACAGGCACAGGTTGGCCCTGCCTTCTGCCCTCCAAAAAATGTCACGAATGCCGTTCTTCTGGGCACCTGTAACTGAAGACAGGACCGGTTGTCCTCTAGTCTGTGTTTCCTGGGGGGCGGGGGGGTACCCTCGGATTCTACTGAATTACAGATGTTTTATTTCACTTCAAGCCAACACATATAGCAGCTAGGTACTCATGAGTTATTCGTTTGCTTCGATTTTCATGCAGGTTGTAGTAGAGATTATTTTTCTCTACACACACACACATGCGCACACACACACACTCTTGTTATAGTGATTTGTTTTCATTTCTCTGATAATTAGTTTCGGTCAGTTTTGCTAGAAGCAGATGCCGTTTTATTTAGCCCATATCTTTGGCTCTCAAAACGTTCTCCAAAGCAGGACTATTGAATGCGAAATGCTAATCTGAAATTTATTTCCAAAATTTTGAAGAGCGTTCCCACAATGGATTCACCTGATTGGGAAAGGAGGTAGGGATGTTGGTAAGTGGAGATGTTCCCACAGTGAACACTTTACAAGTGCACAAGTTTACAAGGTCAAGAGACTCTGATGGAGAAAGCCACTGGTGAACTTGTAGCAGACGGAGACGCTTCGGACCCACCGGCTCCACAGGGTGTGAACCCCACATGGTACGTTGTATACTATTATATGCATACGGTTTCCTATGAGAGAGGATTCATAGGGTGTTTTTATAAAAAATTAGACAGTTCAGGAAGTCTGTGATCCAAAAAAAAAAAAAAAGGTTAATACTTTATGAAGTCAATAAAGTGGAAAAAGGCTTATATTTGCAGGAAAAAACTACATTGGTATTAACACCATTTTAACGGTTTGTATGTAGAAAAAAATAACTTAAACACATTTTTTTAAGAGGTCTCTTTTCTTCAGGGTTAGCCTGCAGGACATAGGCGGGGTGAGCCAGCTCCTCCTGGGGTGTCCGCAGCGCCCTGCCCTGAGCCGGCAGCGCGGACGAGCCTTGTGGGACGCGGCTCCCATCCTTCCTGAGCTGGGCTTCGGAGGCTGTACTTCTCCAGGTCAAAGAGCAAATCAGAGGCCGGTGAGAGCAGGAGAT
>NW_011902300.1:0-1223 GCF_000151845.1 Pteropus vampyrus | reverse complement strand
TCCCTGTTAGATGATCAGGAAATAGCCAGCTGGAAGTTAATTCAAAGTTCCAACATACACTCAGGAACGTGAGCAGTCTTGTTAGCTGGCTCATCGCTACTAACAGGCTAACTGTTCTGTCTCTTTTACTCTCCAGCCTGATGGCATTTAGAAAATTCTCAGAATTTTTCTCTTGTCAGGGGTCATTTTGACCACAGGTAGATTTTTTTTCCAAATCTACAGACAGTAATTACTTTGTATTACTAGCAGTTATCTACAACTTACCGAGGTGTAAAACGGACCAAAGGCAAGAAAAGGCTAGAATTAGAACCTTAGAAGGATGTTCTCCACATGAAACTTAGTTTTTTTTTTATCAGAGACACTCAGTAATCTTTTCTGCTTGTTCCAAATTCCCTCACAACTTCACATTAAAAAAAAAAGAAGAGAAAAGTTAAAGGTGTGGATGAGAAAAAGAATTAGCCAAGGCAATTCCACCACCAAATAAAAATGAGAACTAAAATGAAAAAAGATTAATAGGCTTATGTGTACTGTGAGGCCCCAGTGTAGGTGGGGAGGTGACCTGGGAGAGAACAAAGCCCCAGGCACTGACTGTGAAGTGAGTCTGCTGCCCCACAGGTACTGCCGCACCACGGGAATCCACAGCAGCAGAATCTGTGGGCTAACGTCCGGATCTCTCTACAAACTGAGACTAAGGCCTAAAAGTGAAGGGCCCCACAGGCAGCGGACACAAGACAAATAAACTAACCTGGACTGCAAGGCAGCAAAACCTGGAGCTTCAAGATCTCCAGATCTCTCACTGCTTGCCAGAGGGAATACAGAGACTCAGAGTGTGTCATGGATGAATAACAGAACTGGTTTTGCATATGGGCTAAGAATGGGGGTTTCCTGGAGCCCAGGAGCAGAGAACAGATCTAGGTGGTTGAGACTCAGGTGTTTTCCTGAACCCACCCAGGGTCTAACTTGGCATCGATCTGAGAGCTCAGAAAAGGATGGGTTTGGGCACTACCTTCCTAACCAATCAGCCCTCCTGTGAACCAGCCCTTCTAAAAATCTAGAAAATAATAGTAACTTTCAAATACTTTTCAGATAGGCATTATATAAACATTCAGGTTTTATTATTTGGCTTAAGGCAATATTTCCTTTTTAAGTGATATACAGTATAATTCAGATATTATATCTCTCCTGTTTATTTTTGGTAACAAACATATTGTTTTATAGCTTTC
>NW_011902299.1:0-2706 GCF_000151845.1 Pteropus vampyrus | reverse complement strand
CTTGCTGCCCTTTGAGATTATGGACCACAGTAGCACTATGGCCTAGCACACCAGCTGCTTTCCTGTACAAGGAATTCTAGAGCTAGGCTTGCACTGTGGGAGTCTATGAATTATCCCACCTTTTCCTGAAATAGATTCCACCATTGCTTAGGCAGAAATCTGAATTCGAGGTAGGCAGGGCTGAGGGTCAGGACTAAGGGACTGATATTGTCATATAGAGGAGCCAAGATTATTGGGGTCAGTTGCGCTCAGAGTGTCAGAGCAGCAGAGTGGGAGGTATGAAGCTCCTGAGTACTGGGGTGCATGTTGGAGAGCCAGTGTTAGTGCACCAAACCAGGAATAGTTAAATCTGAAAAATTCGAGAATTGGATCTGGGGACCAGAATCTATATGTGACATGTATCAGGGTTTCCTAGAATTTGAGGTCAGGGAGGGAATAGAATAATACTTATGAACAACAAGGCAAATTAAAACATGAAACTATGATTTTCATACTGTAAAATGGGGATATTAATATGTTCTTTATGAGCAGTAGTCTCCAAAGCCTTCTGAATGTTGACCCTAGGAAGGGGGAGGGCTCCCCTAAATGAAGGTTTGGAGATCTTGACTGGTGTGTCTGGAAATTAGCAAGATCTCATGGCTATTTTCTCTTTGCTCAGCTTTGCTGACTTAGTGCTCAGATTGTCTCTGAGCAAGAATACAGAGGAAGACAGGTGGTGGTTGAGTTTCTGACAGTGAAACCCCCCTAGGTGAGTAGAGTAGACACCTGTTCTTTCTCCTAAAATGACATCTTTATTGTAGAAGAAAGGCACATTTCTCCTCTTGACCTTCGAAGTGGTCCTCAAGGTAGTCAAACATTTGAGGTCCAGTTAAGTTTCCACACAACTCTCTGAAGCGTTGTGGGTCACAAATTGACCAAAAAGCAGTCTCCTTCCCAACATTTAATCTGACTTGTTTCATGCTTTGCTAAGGCTGTTTTGAATAGAGAAAATGTTAGAGTGTTGTCTTCCCTCCTACCCAGACCAGGTTTGGTGGGGAAAAACTTCCCTAAGTAATCAAATTAGTGGGTACAATGGGCTTAGGAATGTGGTGCACAAAGGAGATAGGGGTGAGTGAGAGGAAACTCAAGGTTGGGAAGGTGATCTTTCATCAGGGGTGTCACTCAACCCAGTGTCAGGTGCCGGGGTGAGTCCTCTGAGAGTCAAGGGGAGCATGAGGGAAGGCAGTAGCAAGTCTCTAGGGTGCAGTCAGAGAAGGCAATGGTGAATTGCCCTTAATTTTAAATTTATTAGAAAGAAAATAAATAAAAATTTTCTTAGCTATTGTGAATAATGCTACAATGAACATGGGATATATGTCCAGAAGTGAGCTTACTGGATCATATGGTAGTTATATTTTTAAGTTTTTGAGGAACCTCCTTACTATTTCCCATAGTAACTGCACCATTTTACATTCCCATCAACAGTGCGCAAGTGTTCTAGTTTCTCTACATCCTTGCCAACACTTACCTTTTCTTTTTTAGTTGATATCTATCCTGACAGGTGTGGAGGAATATCTCATTATAGTTTTGATTTGCGTTTCCTTGATGAGTAGTGATTTTGAGCACCTTTTCATATAGCTGCTGGCCATTTGTATGTCTTTTTTTGAAAAATGTCTATTCTTGCCCTTTTAAATAAAATTGAGTCATTTGGTCTCTCTTTTTGCTATTGAGTTATAGGAGTTTATTAAATATTTTGGATATTAATCCCTTATCAGTTAAATGGTTTGCAAATATTTTCTCCCATTCCATAGATTCCCTTTTCACTCTTTTGATTGTTTCCTTTGCTGTGAAGTTTTTTAGTTTGATGTAGTCCCACTTGTTGATTCACAATAGCTCAGATATGGAAACAACTCAAATATTAATTGACAGATTAATTGATAAAGAAAATGCAGTATGTGAATAAAATGGAATATTATTCAGCCTTAAAAAGAAGGAAATCTTACCATTTGTGACAACATGGATGAAACTCGAGAGCATTATTCTAAGTGAAATAAGGCAAACAGAAAAAGACAAATACTACATGATATCACTTATATGTATAATCTTTTAGAAATAACAGTTGAATTAATAGAAACTAATAGAATAGTATTTGCCTGGGGCTAGAGAGTCGGGGAAATAGGGAGAGGCTATAAAATGAATAAGTTCTGAGAATCTAATGAATAACATGGTGACTATTGTTGATTAGTCTATTCTATAATTGAAATTTACTAAGATTAGAACTGAAGTTCTAATTACTAAGTTCTAATTACTAATTAAAATTACTAAGATTAGAACACAAAAAGGTAAATATGTGAGGTGAATGGGTGTGTTAACCATATATTTTACTTTGATGCTATAGTTTTATATATCCTACTGTTCATATTGTAATTTTGTCAAATGGCTTAAAATATCCTTTTTCCCCTCTCTACAGTACAGGATCTAGTCTACTTTTAATTACCAAGTATCTTTCACTTTCTTTAATCTAGAGCATTTCCACAGCTTTTCTGTGTCAATGATGACATGGGTATATTTTATCTATCTATATCTATCTATCTATCTATTTATCTATCTATCTATCTATCTATCTATCTATCTATCTATCTCTATCTATCTATTTAATTGAAGAAATGATTTATATATTTTTTCCTTTAATTTCTCTCCCCCATCTACTTCTCCCTCTGCCCTCCC
>NW_011902298.1:0-1348 GCF_000151845.1 Pteropus vampyrus | reverse complement strand
TTGTTGCCCACAGTACTAGGTAAACCACTCTTAGGGTGTCAGAGGATAGTTACAGAAGTGTCAAGAGAAAATATTGATTCAGTTTTTAATTTCAGTGTCAAGATGAAGGCTTTGAAACTCGTGACAGAAATAAGAATTTGAGACAAATATATTTGTACTTTCAAAGGCTAAGTTTTCAAAAGCCAGATTCTGAAGGTCCCGGGACCTAATATTTATAAAATAAACCTTAGAAAGGGGGACGCTGCAAGATAATATAAGTGAATTTCTCTACAATAGGCAAGTGAAATTTAATTGAGAGGATGAAGGAGAAATCCAGAACAGTGTACAAATTAAGACAAATTTAGAAGGTTAGGAAGAACAAACCAATTTCCTAGTATCCAGACTAGAGTAGATTACATAAAAATTCTCTTGTGTGCTACCTATCCAGGGCAGCCTCTCTCCTTTCAAGAACTATATGCGATGTATTTCTCCTCTCTATAAATCCTCAGGAATTTAGATTTAACAATAGGAAGAAAGAAGATGAACTACATGCACACTGACTGAGGAAGGCTACAAAATTACTGTTTTCCCCTTCATTATAATGAAAATGTCCTGAGCACCCATGATGCTTTAGATAGAAAGTAAGTAGCAACCACTGGGCAAATTTACCCTTCAGGAACAACTACGATTGTAGCCTGTGAATTTTATATTCAGTTAATAGTTAAAGAAATGTGATGATCGCTTTCAAAGAAACATATCGTAAAGGAACAGAGAGTCCTGGAGAGGCCTATGTTAGCTACACCGGGTAGGTGGAGTGTTGCTTCAGGAGTCTTAGTTGTAATCAACTGAAGCTGACTTCTCCTGAAAAACTAGGAAATGGATATTGGCTAGCCAAGAATTCTCGGAAGGGGGAAGAACGAGATGAGGGTTAGCTTCTAGAACTCAAACAAAACATTACAATGAAACATGGCAGAAAGATTCTAAAGAGAAAACTGAGAATGCCAAGCAGTTCTAAGCAAGGAACTAAACTTGATTGCTTCAAACGTGAGCCCCAGATCTCTTCTGTAGAATGAACAGTACTGGAGCAACCTGCTGCCTTAGAAATAGATATGACTTTTGCAAAACAGACTGACAAAGAGCAAATCAAAACGAATGCGCAGTGCAATATACATACAACATATTATTGAATTGTACACTTGAAACCTATGTGATTTTATTAACCAATGTCACTCTCCAAATTTTAACAATAATAATAAAAAAAAAAACAAAGCCTAAAGAAATAAAAATAAAATAATTCTAAGCAGCAGTTTTTGCATTCTCATTTTGCTCGTATGTAAACTGAAGAATTTTAATTAGGATACAGATAGCA
>NW_011902297.1:0-2379 GCF_000151845.1 Pteropus vampyrus | reverse complement strand
TTTCAATATCGGTGGATTGAAATTGTTTTGACTTAATATAGAATTTATGAATGGAGAGAAGAAGGATCTATCACTAAATTTAGAATATTGGAAGTTATTTTAGAAACCAGCTTGAAAGGTTTTTGTACAGCCTCAGAGTATAGAATAACTATGAATAATTCATATATTCTAGAAATATTAATCAAATAGTTTGGACAGTGATATAGCTTTTTCATTTTGACTAATTGATTTTTTAAAATTCCTGACCAACTGTATCATTATTATTTTTTGGTTTTGTGTTAACTCTTGTGGGAGCTTCTTGGATTTCCATTAAAATTCCATGTTAGTTTGTATTCACTGTATAGTGAGTAGGCTGGTGCTGGCAGGTGAAGAAATGTGCTCCATCTTCTTGTCATTTTGTGAATGGATTGTGAAGGGTTTGTTAATTTGCTCTTCACTCCACTGGAGCAGACACTCACAAATATCTGCTCTGTCGCAAGACTGTTTTATCTGCATAATGAGAAGAACAGGTTGGGGCGGGGGGGTGTTTGGGGCATAGAATAATAAGGTCCATCAAAAATTGAACTACTTGGCCTTGTTTGCTTTTATTCCTGGTGTCTTTAGAAACAGTCTTTCCAGCCAAGTCCTTTTTGGGTAAGGGTGATTAAAGGAGCTGGAACTTGATCCGCCTGATGATCTGCCTTTCCTGAACCCTTTCTCTTAGCCCTTCTTGCATTTCATCCAAAAACCCAGACTTCCTTGAACCTCATAGATTTGTAAAGTACTACACAGGTCTGTCTTTCTGATGCTATCATAGGGCTACTTCCCTTATGTAGGCAAAACTATTATTCTCTACTGAATCTCAAAGATAAGCTGCCTCCCTCCTTTGCCTTCTTTTTTGTTGTTAAAAGAACGTAGTATATGACACCCACATTTCTTCCTAAAGTACGAGGGCAAGCATTCCACTTACATTTCCTGCTAAATGAGACACATAAAGCACATGGACTTGATGCTGAGACGGAAAGGGGTGGGGGTGGCTGAATTGGCTGAAATACATAGCCCTTTGCCTAAAACTGAATGCATCGTTCAGTGCTTAGTATGAGATTTATGGAATGGCTCCTCTCCCAGCGTTGTCTCTGCTTTTTACAATTTGGTGCTTTGTTGCTTTCGAAACAGCCTTACTTTCTAAGCCATTGTGATTGTGCAGGCGGAGGAGGCTGTGGCGGGCAGGGGTGGTAGTAGTAGTGAATGACACAGCTCTGCCAGATGACATGTAGCGGACCTCTGCATCAGCCAAGAGGAATTAAGCTTTGTCACTCCCCACTGGGACTCCCTTTCTCCTGGTATGTGCGCAAGGAATTCATATGCTGCTGCTGCAGCCACCAGAGCAGATCCCTGAGTACACTTTGCCACAGAAAGCAGTGAGCAAGAATGATAGCTGTCTCTTTTAAATGCCGTTGTCAAATTCTGAGGCGACTTACTAAAGGTACCGTGATTTCCTTGTTATTCACTCACCGAGTCTGTTGCAGTAGCCTATAAACACAGTTTAATGGTTTTTACTTTCAAATATGACTGCCTTTTCAATTTACTATCAGGCAACAAAGAACTCAGTGAAATATGTATAGATCTATATGTGCAGGTAGACTCGGCATTGCTTTCCATCCTTACATCCTGGTCGTGCTCATGCTGAAATCGTGAACCCGGCTCGTGTGGTTTTCTTCTTCTTTTTTTTTTCTTAACGACTTCATTCATTGCCGAAAGGAAAATGTGTTTGGGTCCGGTGCTGAAGTTATTGTGGGAAACCATCGTTTTGCTTGCTGATTAACTGGTCAAGAGGCTTCAAGTGTGTATTACTGTCTTTTCTGTGACACATGTACTAAATGCAGCTGGCAGCTTCAGGAATCGCACAGCTGGTGAATCCACAGAATTATTGTTTATTTTATTAATGTCCAGCATCTCATGAGCTTTTCCCCAGGATGGCTATAATTTTTTTTATGTGTTGGAATTGCATGTTCAGAAATGTAGACAATTTGAAATGCTTTGGTCTTAGGTGATATTTGAAGAAGTTTATTTGAAAGTAAAAATTATTGCTCTGTGTCTTATCATCAAGAATTACTAGCTCAACATCGAACTCTAAAATATTAATCAAATCTCTGTAATACTTAAAATATGCTTTTCTTTGAAATCACTCTGTGTCATCTCGTTTACTTTGCGTGCATTCTATTCCAAAGTTAGTGAATGGTTGCTTTAAAAGGCTTGCCTTAGGTACATATATATATATGAACCCTCTCGCCTTATTTCCTTTAGATAGACTCTTCCTTAGAGAGAATTTATTATTAAAAAATAACGAAACTTTACTTTGAGTAAAAGTGAGTAGCTGCAAATGCCTTTCTTTTTTAG
>NW_011902296.1:0-2420 GCF_000151845.1 Pteropus vampyrus | reverse complement strand
TAACTTGATGTACCAAATGTTTGACTTTTTCGAGTATTGTGAATACGTGTTGACGTTTTTCCTTTATCGAAGTAAACTTACCTGCTTTTCCTTTCAGGTCTGCAAGCACTCCTCCCAGACTACCTGCAAGAGCGTTTTGTACAAGCTGCTTTGAGTTACATCGCTTGCAATTCAGAGGGAGAATTTATCTGCAAGGACAATGACTGCTGGTGTCACTGCGGTCTCAAATTTCCAGAATGTAACTGCCCCTCCATGGACATCCAAGCCATGGAAGAGAATCTTCTTCGAATAACTGAAACCTGGAAAGCCTACAACACTGACTTTGAGGAATCAGGTAAGACATATGTTTTAATATAACACTTTGAAATTATGCCCCCCGCCCCCAAAAAAGATTATATTGAAAATATCATTTACCCATCTAGAAGAAATTGTTAAACTTGGAAGGGATTTTATTTAGTTTTTTACTATACTTTCAAATGGACATGTGTATATATATTGCTTTTATTGCTGGTTATTTAGTATTTTACTGGGAGCATATGTGGTGCTTAGTATATTGCTATGTACTGTCGGCACTGGAACTTCGTCTACTCTTGAGCTGATATATAAGTCATTTTGTACAGAAACTCCTTGCCTTTCTCCATACAAGAATTTGTCGCATGACACTTCTGATACCTCTCTGGACTTTTCTAGCGACCCCTCAGTTTTACTCGTGAGGAGAAATACAGAGAGCAGCTGGTTTATACCTCCTTTCCATTAATGTGAATCTTGTGAATGTATACCTTCCCTGATTTAAAAATAATGACTTATTTTTAAATCAAATTTAGACCAGTTTTGATTTGATAGTGTTTCTGAGTTTTGATTTTTGTTATTTCTGAATGTGTACGAGTGTTTTCAGTGTTTCTCGTTGGAATCATAACCTGTGATAATCTTCATTTTATAAATCATTGAACTTTAAGGAAAGATGAAGGATACCTCAACATAAAATAATATCGATAAAATCATATGCAATAATTCATAATAAAAGAATGAGAAAAATCCCCAAGGTGTGGTAGCAGTAATTACATAGGATTTAGTCAAAGTGTTGGACATGGCTTACTTTTTGGATAAAAAAGGTTTTAACTGCCAATAGGTCAGATTTATATATTTGAATGTTAAATTCCTCTGGTGATTCATTTAACCGAACACTTAAAAAGTGACAACAAAATCCAGTATCCATTTACAATCAAGGCACCTAACAAACTCAGCACAGAAGCAACATATTTCAGTGATGGCCATATATGATAAGCTCACAGCCAACTTCAGATAAGAAAAAAGAAAAATACAACTGATGGTTTTAGCAAAGCATCACCCTTTGGAAGAGTAGAGCCACCAAATTATAGAATAAAAGGGTAGGTGAATAGATTTGGGAAGAACTAATAAATTTAGGTTTTCTTAAGATATATTTTGATAAAAACAGTGTGTAATAAATAACCCTCCTCAATTTTAACAAGCATTCTATGTATAAAAATAATTTTATTTCTGTAAACAGATAAAACTGGAATTGAAGATCCTATTCCTTTGATACTGTTAGGAAACCTAATGAATTTCTAATCTCAAAATGTCCTTTCTAATTTTCCCAATAGAATATTAAAAAAATCATGTCTTACACATCTAACATGTTCTATTCATATAAAATCATCTGATATTTAAAATAATCATGCAATGCAGCACTTTTAGATAAATGATAATATATAGCAGTCTCCCTCAGGTTAAAGTTCTAAAAACAATGCTAGGTTATGATAGGTTAGACCATGGAAATCATCTCCCCCCATATTTAAGGAACTTACAGAGGAATGCCCATTTTATTTTGCCTTGAAAAATATATTTTAAAAAGGAAATCACCAAATGAGCCATTTGGGTTTTGGTTATCAGATAAATGTAGTAGATTGAATTAAGTTTACACTCCCATTGATGGAAACTAGAAAGGTGAATAATTTTTTTAAAGTTATATCTCTAAACATATAATAGATAATAAAAATAAGAAAACTAAATGGACTAGAATTTCTGACAGCAGATGTAAGCTGCAAATTCACTACTTTCCTCCCTCCCTCCCTCCCTTCCTTCCTGCTTTCCTTCCTTTTCTTCTTTCTTCTCTTTACTTTTTAAATTAATTCTCTGAACATTTGCCAATTATTGGATTAATATAGAAACTGGGGAATTTGCATTTTTTCAGTCAAGGAGTGGCTGATCGATGAAAGAAAAACCAACAAACTTTTAGTGGCTGTGTACCTGGAGTGACCAACTTCTAGACCAGTGGGCCTGAAGGTGTTTAGTTTTACCACAAGATATTTGTTGAATTTTAGATGATACTAGATGCTAAGGAGCTACTCGAAAGCCTTTGAAAGCAAAATGAAGTTTACCACAGACTTTTAGATGCTTAA
>NW_011902295.1:0-2333 GCF_000151845.1 Pteropus vampyrus | reverse complement strand
ATACAGATGAAGCTTCATTCCTTCGCCCACTGCTCATCTCCTGCCACACAGCCCCTGTCCTAGAGGACTGTAATCTCAGGAATGACATTATCTGATTTACATTTAAGATAACCATTCTGGCTGCTTTATGAAGAATTTGAGTGTGGGGGAAAGAGTGAAAGCAGGGACATTGGTCGGGAGGCTAGAGTAACGATCCGGGCCACAGATGACAGTATCTTGGACGAGGGTGATAGTGCCAACAGGGAGAAAAAAGCAGAGGTAGGTCTATTTTTGAACTTGAGTAAATGGAGGTGAGAGAGTGTGTGGAGAAACAGAGGCCACACAAGAATGTTCCTAGGTGTTTTTGGCCTGAGAGACTGGGTAGATTTTCTGAGATGGAGAGGAATGAGTTTTGGGGAAAATATCAAAGACAACTCTTATACAAGGCAGGCTGGAATATAGCGAAGTGACAATATCAAGTGCAAAGGGAGGCAGGCAAGAGAGTGGCTAACTCTGGAGCTGGGGGGATGTGAGAGGGTTAGGCAGACCATGGTGATGGAAAGACTGCTGGTCTGGTGAAAGGAGTGGTTTCAGCATAAGTCTGGGCATAAACAGGCACAATAAGCTCATTTTTCAAATCTCTACATATTTGTTTCTGACAGCTGAGGAAACTGAGACTCAGAGAGGTTAAATAACTTGCCCAGGATCATACAGTTTGAAAGTGGTAAAATCCTCACTCCAAAGCTGAAAGGTGGAACTGAACACAGGAGACATAAAACGGAAAAGGGAGGGCGGGCTAAATTGTGAATGGCCCAGAATGTCAGAATGAAGGGGCTGGAGCTTATATTGTAGGTGTAGATGAAGAAGAGCCAGTGTAGGCTGTCCAGTGGGCGAGTAGCATGATCAGCACTGGACAGCCTACACTGGCTCTTCTTCATCTACACCTACAATATAAGCTCCAGCCCCTTCATTCCTTCGCCCACTGCTCATCTCCTGCCACACAGCCCCTGTCCTAGAGGACTGTAATCTCAGGAATGACATTATCTGATTTACATTTAAGATAACCATTCTGGCTGCTTTATGAAGAATTTGAGTGTGGGGGAAAGAGTGAAAGCAGGGACATTGGTCGGGAGGCTAGAGTAACGATCCGGGCCACAGATGACAGTATCTTGGACGAGGGTGATAGTGCCAACAGGGAGAAAAAAGCAGAGGTAGGTCTATTTTTGAACTCGAGTAAATGGAGGTAAGAGAGTGTGTGGAGAAACAGAGGCCACACAAGAATGTTCCTAGGTGTTTTTGGCCTGAGAGACTGGGTAGATTTTCTGAGATGAAGGAGAGGAATGAGTTTTGGGGAAAATATCAAAGACAACTCTTATACAAGGCAGGCTGGAATATAGCGAAGTGACAATATCAAGTGCAAAGGGAGGCAGGCAAGAGAGTGGCTAACTCTGGAGCTGGGGGGATGTGAGAGGGTTAGGCAGACCATGGTGATGGAAAGACTGCTGGTCTGGTGAAAGGAGTGGTTTCAGCATAAGTCTGGGCATAAACAGGCACAGTAAGCTCATTTTTCAAATCTCTACATATTTGTTTCTGACAGCTGAGGAAACTGAGACTCAGAGAGGTTAAATAACTTGCCCAGGATCATACAGTTTGAAAGTGGTAAAATCCTCACTCCAAAGCTGAAAGGTGGAACTGAACACAGGAGACATAAAACGGAAAAGGGAGGGCGGGCTAAATTGTGAATGGCCCAGAATGTCAGAATGAAGGGGCTGGAGCTTATATTGTAGGTGTAGATGAAGAAGAGCCAGTGTAGGCTGTCCAGTGGGCGAGTAGCATGATCAGCACTGTGATTTTTGAAACTGGCTACATGGTTAGACAGGTGGGCTAGAATGGAGACCTATCTAACCTCATAACGCTATTCACTTATTTAAAAAAAAAAAAAAACACTGTCAGACACTGCACTAGGTATGGGAGATAAAACAAGCAAAACCAAAAACAATCTGTGCCTACATGGAAGAATTTAACGAACTAATCAAATAAGCACGCAAACAAGTGTAGAGCTTGAACCAAGTGGCAAGTAAGTACATTTAGCAACATGGATTTGACCAGTCAAGATTTCTCTGCTGAGAACTGGCATCTATGACCCGTTCTGGGCCACATTCTGTCCCTAACCCACTATAAACTGGGGCAAGTCACTGCCTCTCTGGACTTCGGGTTTCCCATTTATGAAAGAAGAGGCCCTAGATGATCTAATTTTTTTCTCCCAGTCTGACAGTTTGGGATTTTCCTCTCCAAAGACGACAAATCCCACTTCAAAGCTACTAACTGGCATGTGGTAACTTCACATTTGAGCG
>NW_011902294.1:0-2120 GCF_000151845.1 Pteropus vampyrus | reverse complement strand
AAAGAATTGTATTGGCTGCTGATAAGAATGCTTTTAATAATACAGGTTGTTTTTCTTATAAAAAACCATTAAGTTGAAGTAGGCAGTCTGTTGCTAGGATGGCAGTTTCACAGTGCCAGCAGGCAGTCTAGGCCATTCTCTTTCTGCTTCACTATCCTTACCCCATGGCTGGCACTGTCATGGGCACCTTGTGCCCACAAGTGGGCTTCTGGTTCTCTAGCCAAACAGTTGTTCCTTGAGGCAGGAAGATGTATGAAAGGAGAAGGTAAAGGACACCCTTTAAAGTACTAGAAGTCCCAACCACCATGTTCAATTTACAACACATTGGTATCTGTGAGGGAGGCTAGTGAATGTAGTTTTTTTAGATGGACACATTGCTGTTCCCACCTATAGGGATTCTGTTGCTATGGGAGAAAGAGAAAATGGCTGTAGGCCTGGCCAGGCGCAGTGCCCACAACAGAAAGCAGCCCACGGTGTCCACTGTAGCCTCCACTCGGAGGAAAACACAGTTTTAGGTATATGTTTACTGTCTTTCTGTTCATTTTTAAATCAAATACTAATGAGATCATACTTTAATGTTTTATAATTCATATTCCATTTAACTACACCATGAGTATCTTTTTATATCAGTTAATATACAGTAGAAGCTGAATTAACAGATCCTTTTCACCCTCATCATGAAACTTAGTGTTTAATTTCCATGGCTTTCTGAATGTGCTTGACTAGTAAACAACTCTACTGTGTTGTCCAGTATACTGGCCATGAGCCACGTGTGGCTGTTTAAATTTTAGTTCATTTAAATTAAACTTAAAATTCAGTTTTTTAATCTAAATAGCCGCTAGGGACTAGACTAGTGGTTGCTGTACTGGACAGCTGTTTCAGATATAGAACATTTACGTCACAGAATAAGCTTATGGTGAGCAGGACTCCCCAGAGGACTGAGCACACCAGCTCTCGTTTGTTTTTAGGGACTTTTAGTGTAGTGATTAAAGTCACCAACTTGGAACCAAACCACCTGCGTTAGAATTCTCACTCTGCCATTTACTAGTTGTGTGACCTCAAGCAAGTTACTTAACTTCACTGTGCCTCAGTTTCCTTATTTGTAAAGTGGTCACAGTGGTACCTAGTCTCTGAGGATTAAAGGACTTATATGTAGAGTGCCTGGCACATACTGAACACATTGTAAGCATTTGCCATGACGACGACTGTCAACAAGAGTCAGGTGGGTTCGTTTCCCCTGTTTATGCCAGTTTACTATTGAATTACAGAGTAACTGTTAACTAATGAAATATGAGGACAAAGGAGAAACATTGTTTTTGTGAAAAATAAGTTGAATGCATTTGAAAGACCTAGTAAAGATAATTACTAAAAAGTTCTTGTCAAATTATAGGTAGAAGAGATCTCTGAAAAGACTGAGAACAGAAATTCATCAAAATGTAGAATTTTGCCTTCAGACTCCATTTCACTAATGGCTTTCCAGTAAAAACTGGAAATCATAGACATGCATCATGGGTGTGGTTCATGCAGGAACTTTATTATTTTATTTTTATTTTTTTACAATTCAATAGTAAGTCACATATATTTTGTATTGTATGTTCACCATCCATAGTTAGATTTCTTTCCGTCACCACGTCTTTGACCCCTTTTACCCCATCTACCTCCCCCCTGCCCTCTACCTTCCAGTAACCACTAGTCTATTGTCCATGTCCATGAGTCTCTGTTTGTCATGTTTGTTGCTTTTAGGTTTATATCACACATATAAGTGATTTTCATGTGGTTTTCAACTTTTTCTGTCTGGCTTATTTCACTTAACATGATTATTTCAAGGTGCATCCATGTTGTTGCAAATGGCAGTATTTCATCTCTTCTTTTGGCTGAGTAATATTCCATTGCATATATGTACAACATCTTCTTTATCCAGTCATCTGTCGTGGGACACTTAGGTTGCTTCCATGTCTTGGCCACTGTGAGTAATGCTGCTATGAACATCAGTGTGCAAATATCGTTTCAGATATCAGTTTTCAAGTCTTTGGGGTAAATATCCAGTAGAGGGATTGCTGGATCACATGGTAGATCAATTCTTAGTTCTTTGAGGAACCTCCATACTGTCTTCCATAGTG
>NW_011902293.1:0-2907 GCF_000151845.1 Pteropus vampyrus | reverse complement strand
GTTCTCTGACCTCAAAGGAATTAAATTAGAAGTCAATAACAAAGATTGGGAAAAATCAACACATTTGGAAAGTAAATAACACACTTCTAATAAACTATGGATCAAAGAATGAATCAAAATGGAAATTATAAAGGTGTTGGAACTCTATGAAAATACAACATGTCAATTGGTAGGATGTTACTAAAGCAGTGTGTGGGGAAATTTATCGCTCCGAATGCATATATTAGAAAAGAAAAAAGTTTTAAATCATTGATCTCAGCTTCCAACTTAAGAAACTAGTAAAGGAAGAGCAAGTAAAACCCAGAGTAAATAGAAAAAAAAGAAAAGAAAAATTAAAGTAGAAATCAGTGAAATAAAAAACAGAAAAACAGTAGATAAAATTGGTAAAACCCAAGGTGGTTCTTTGAGACCAATAAAATTGATAAAATAAACCTCTAGTTGGACTAATGGAGGAAAAGAGAGAAAACACATACTACCAGTGTCAGGAGTGGGAGAGGTGACAAATTCTGCAGATGAGGGGATAGTATGAGTAACTTTATGCCAATAAATTTGACAACTTAGGTGAAATGGAAAAAACCCAGGTTTGTTTGTAGCTGTCAAAAACTGGAAATAACCCAAATGTCCATTGGCAGATGAATAAAGTGTGGTGTACAATGGAATACTATTCAGTAATAAAGGAGGAAAGTTTTCATGCATAAAATAATATGGAGAATCTAAAAAATAATTATTCTAAGTGGAAGAAGCCAGATAAAAAAACGTATGTAATTCTGTTCATATAAAACACTAAAAAATACATCTTACTTTAAAGTGACAGGAAGCAGATCGGTAGTTGGAAGGGAGAAGGCAGGGTTGGTGAGAGGAATTTCAAAAGGATATAAGGACACTTTTGGAAGTGATAGGTTCACTATCTTGATTATGGCGATGGTTTCATGGATATATATTTTTGTCTAAACTTACCAGATACGCACTTTAAATATATACAGTTCATCGTATGTCAATTATCCATCATTAAAGCTATTTTAAAATAAGCTATAACAGTACAGTTGGTGTTTGAATCCAAGCACTGTGTAGCAGATGGTATTAAGGAATTTTTTTTATTTTTATAGATGTGAAATGGTATTGTGGTACATAAGAAACATCCCTCTTTTAGAGCTTCATGTTGAAGTATTTTTTGTAGAAATGGATAAGTCCAGATTATCAGTTTGTCGTAAAATTCATATGGAAATGCATATGAATATGGATTTATAGAGATGGATCTCCTAATGTCTGATTCATTTTAAAATACTTTAGAAAATATTGACAAAGCAAATAGAGCAAAACATTAACGTTTAATACTTCTGGGTGATGGAAAAATAGGCATTTGTATAGTATTTTCTGTATGTTTAAATTTTTTTCCTGTAAAATTGTTTTAAATGAACTTAGAAAGATAGATTATTCAAAACATAGGTTAGAAGTTTAATAAATAAGCACATGCAAGATAACATGCTGTGGACTGAATTTTTTCCTCAAAATATTTTTACGTTGAAGCTCTCACTCCCAATGCGATGGTATTTGGAGGTGTGGCCTTTGGGAGGTAATTAGGTTTAGATAAGGTCCTGAGGGTAGGACCCTTATGATGGGATTAGTGTCCTTATAAGAAGAGGGAGAGAGATAAGAGCTCTCCATTTCTTCACCATGTGAGGACACAGTGACAAAGCAGTCATCTGCAAACCAGGAGGAGGGTCCTCACCGAGAACTGGATCAGCCAGTACCTTGATCTTAAATTTCACAGCCTCCAAAACTGTGAAAAATAAACTCTTGTTGTTTAAGCCATCCAGTCTATGGCATTTTGTTATGGCAGCCCGAGCAGACTAAGACAGTATATAACAGAAGCTGTGCCAAGTCTTAAACCAATAGGAAGTAGGCACTGATCAGGAAACGGGCAAGGCAGATCCATGTCCAATGAGAATCCGTTTCCTGGCTTTTAGGCGATAGTCCTCTCATTGAATCTGCACATGGTAGAGAACCAAGAGAGGAAACAAGCAGTCTTCATAAGGGGACTAATCTCATATATGAGGGCTCTACCTTCATGAGCTAATTACCTCCCAAAGGCTCCATCTCCTAGTACCGTGACATTGGGGGTTAAAATTTCAACATACAAGTTTGGGGGAGACACAAACATTCAGACATTCGGTCCATAACAATGTAATATATGAATTTTCATTGAAGTAAGCCAGGAAAATGTTGTCAGTCAAGATATAATGTTAATATAGTGTCATTATTTATTACATAAAGTACACAAAAAATAGTGTTTTGTAATGTGTAAAGATTGTTGTTAATCTTATATCTTTATTACTACAATATGTTTTACAAGTAATAAAATATTTTAAAGGAATAAAAGAAAAAGGGCAAAAACAGAAGTTAAATTTAAAGCACCCATAACAAGGAAATATGCTAATAACTGAGGCAAAGGGCTGCTTCAGCTCAGAAGATTTTATGGACGCCTGTGGAAGGAAGGACCAGTCGCTGATGCAGCTTCCCAACACTTACTGCAGTAGGATGTGAGAAGGATATTTCTGCCACATTGTCACTAGGCGTTAGCTTGTTCACTTTTTTGCTTTCCTTGCTATCTCTGTGGATGTGATTATTAGTATGAGACACCGTGCTATGGCCTGACAAAGACTTGGAACTACAAGAAGTTGTTTTCCCCACATCCAGCCATGTTGGAGTTGGTATTAAACTGTGGTAGAAATTCCATGAGGGAACTTGGGTTATATAAAGAATATGAATTATTGGCTATTTCAGAGAGAATGAGATTGATAGATTAAAATCGCTTGGAAATAAAGTTGAGTCTCATCCTACTCCCTTTGCAGTACCACTTTACCTTAAAATTGCTTAGAATTATTTCTGTGCTTTATAGTTTAACAT
>NW_011902292.1:0-1868 GCF_000151845.1 Pteropus vampyrus | reverse complement strand
TCACAGGGGCACCTGGGAGCTGCTTCCCTCTTTGTGGCGCCTGCTGGACCCAAGTACTGAAACTCTACCAGATAACGGGTCCTCGGTTCTCCGATCCCTGGAAATTCTGAGAGGTTCTGTAAGTGCTTTGGGATTAGCAATTTGAACTGTCTAGTCTGGTTTTGATTTTTGTCATCAGAATATCGCGTCTTAGTTGGGGGCGAGTGTATAAGGCAACGATAGTATGTGGGCAGAATCACCCAGGAAGGTTCCTGGGAAGAGAAGATACCTTCTCCTCAGGTCCAGAACCAGCCCTCCTGTCCTCTAGTATGAGCACAGATCACTTCCGTTGGGCACAGAGTGCTCTTTCACTTGGGGGCCAGTGCTACAGGACAATACATTGAGCACTAGAACCACAATGAGTGGCTAAACAGTGTCAAAGACGTGCAGAGCAGGTTGTGGGAACAGCAGATTACTGTCACCTAGCTCATGCTCACTGAGGCATAATACTTAATTGGCTGTGGTGGTGGGCAGATCCCTTATATTTCCCTTAAATGAATTTATCTTAAAATTTCGTTCAGTGTATGTTGTTAAATTTGTGTTACATGTTGGCTTATTTGAGGTATAATATTTAAAATAGACTTCCTAGAAGGAAGAATATCTGGCGTCAGACTTTACCTACTTTTTTATTCTGTTCCCTTGTATCAAGTGGAATGCCGAGGAAGTAATATGTATCTCATGGCTCATCCTTAAATTATGAGTTATAGTTTTACTTTCTTCTGGTACATAATTTTTGTCCCGTTTCCTCCAGCAGTATCAGTAAACTGAGTACACACACAACAAAATGAGACGATTTAGCATAGAAAATAGATTTGGTAGAGTTTTCAAAGAAAACTTTAGCCTCTAGATGTCAGTTTAGTCTGTTTTATAAGTTGGTCAAGCAAATTCTTTAAGGCATTGGTGACTGAAATTTCTATGGCCATTTCTTTTCTAAGACATGTCTGTAAAACTGATAGAACTTTCAAATAAACGCAGGAGTGCTGGTCTGTAGGCTCTTTAGGAGTTCAGTTCTGCCGGAAGGAGGAAAGTGACCTTATTTTTGTGGAAAATACATTGCTGCAGTCTACTCACCGTTGCTTTGACGATGAAGTTAATATTTTCTATTATTCAGCTAGGATTGCCACATTTCTGTAATTTTCCTGCGCCTTTTAACACTCCTATGCCTTCATAGCGCCACTTCAGCCAGGGCTACAGGTATGGTTTCTATTTTTTCCACTTATTTTCTTTTATTACTAGTCACTGACACATCTGTTTCCTAAAGACTTTATGAACCGAAATGCTGTCTGCAACACTTTGTCATCTGTAGTTTCACGTCAAGTGACCCATTAAAGTCTAGGCACTACGGTGCCTGACGTGTCTTATACCCTTGTTTCTCTCAGAGGATTTACCATGTTTGGAATGCTCTATAAATTTTTATCAACTGGTGGATAATATCTCTATTCCTAGCTTTCCAGATTCTTCAGACTGACATTTCAGAAGTTTTTTATAATAGCATTTTACAAATCATTTGAGTAGAATGTTTGGGTCCAGCAGTAGTGAGCTTGTGTGTTTTTGTCATTTTCCCCCCTTTTTAAATAAAGAGGCATTCTAGGAAGTGAAATGTCCCTGAAACAGAATTTTTGTTTTATGTTTCATTCATGGGGCTCGGCTGAAGAGCGAGTCTGCAGGGAGCTGGCTGGTAGAGAGGGGTGGATTTGGGCAGCCGGAGGGTCAGCCGTGGCCGTGACCCTTGATCAGGTCTTGTTACAACGGTGAAAGATAGGTCAGATGGGTGAAAACAAGCAGTTTGTTGAAAACAAATTTTGTTAGACATTAGTCTCTTAATTTGG